>NC_135803.1:156597236-156889736 GCF_964213995.1 Mustelus asterias | reverse complement strand
GCCAGTACAGAGTGAGACTGCGGATAGTTGGGAACCTGTCTCGGGGGCAGGGAATTCATATGGTGTTCGTGGAAGTGGAAATGACTAGGGTTGGGAAGCATTTTCCGATCGGGGCCATTGTGATCTCCTGGACTCGTTTCGATCGCCTCAGGGGGTCGGAGAGGAATTTCCCAGATTTTTTTTTCCCCATATTGGCCCTGGGGTTTTTCACTCTGGGTTTTCGCCTCTCCCTGGAGATCACATGGTCTGGAATGGGGGGGTGGGGGTAAGTTAATAGGTTGTAATGAACAAAGCATCGTAGCTGTGAGGGACAGCTCGGTGGATAGGATATTGGTATGTAGATAGGCTGGAAAATTGGGCGGGGATCCTGGATTCAGGATTCAATCCTGGACCGGGGAGCGGCGCGGGCTTGGAGGGCCGAAGGGCCTGTTCCTGTGCTGTATTGTTCTTTGGGTGTTCCTGCTTCCATGCTCGATTCTCGATTATTCTTCCCAATTCTCTTTTTTTTCACCAGCAAGCTCCTCTTTCATGGGAGAAAGTTGGATTTCTACGTTCATCAAGTTTTCCTTCAATTGCTTTGTTATCTACAACAAGCGTCTCATTTTTCTCCGCAGTTGTTTTTGAAACTTGATTAAGATCAGCACTGTAAAGCTGGAACACTGTTGTCACCACGGCCCTATCCCCACAAGCTGAGTCATCACACCGGATAAAGTCTACCACTCGGGGATGATTCCCATCGTAACAATTCAATTTACAAAGTCACTTCTTCAAGTAACTTTACGCAAAAAAAAGTCATCCCTTTCATTAGCATCCCTTATCTGTGTGTCTGTGTGGAGTTTGCACATTCTCCCCGTGTCTGCGTGGGTTTCCTCCGGGTGCTCCGGTTTCCGCCCACAATCCAAAACTACACTGGTTAGGTTGATTGGCCAGGCTAAATTGACCCTGGTATCAGGGGGATCAGCGGGGTAAATATGTGGGGTTATGAAGATAGGGCCTGGGTGGGATTGTGGTCAGTACAGACTTGATGGGCCGAATGGCTCCTTTGCAGGGATTCTATTAATTCCTTTTCCTTCATATCTGGAACACAAGCTGCCCCATCAGCCGCTGCCAAGAGTTGAAGTCCTCATGTATCTCTGGAAATTCTGATTTGTTTATTTATTTTGTTATGCGAGTGAGGAAACACGTATCCCTTTGAAACAACATTTCCAGAGTCTCTAATAGCCTGACATCCTTCACTAGTACTCAAAATCCCACAAGAGCCCCCGCTTTGGTTACAATATGAATCACAAGACTCACATTCCAACCATTATTTTGTAAATTGAGTTTGTGTCTTTATATGCCCTGTTTGTGAACAGAATTCCCACTCACCTGACGAAGGGGCAGAGCTCTGAAAGGTTGTGGCTCGTGCTACCAAATAAACCTGTTGGACTTTCACCTGGTGTTGTGAGACTTCTTACTGTGTCTCTCTCCTCACAGAGGAAATAGTTCCTCTCTCATCAATCCAATTGAATCCCTTCATTATTTTCAACAGCTTGATCCAGTCACCCCAATCTTGATGTTATAAATTTATGAAACAAACTGAACTGGTGAAATGTCGGAAACAAAGCAACTGTGCACAGTAAGATCCCACAAGGAGCAATTTGATAGTCTGTGCACATACTCTGTATCTTAATGATGTTGATTGAGTGATTTGATTTGATTTATTATTGTCGCATGTATTAACAAACAGTGGAAAGTATTGTTTCTTGCGTGCTAGACAGACAAAGCATACCGCTCATAGAGAAGGAAAGGAGAGAGTGCAGAATGTAGTGTTACAGTCGTGCCTAGGGTGTAGAGAAAGATCAACTTAATGCAAGGTAGGTCCAATCAAAAGTCTGACAGCAGCAGGGAACAAGCTGTTCTTGAGTCGGTTGGTACGTGACCTCAGACTTTTGTATCTTTTTCCCAACAGAAGAAGGTGGAAGAGAGAATGTCCGGGGTGCGTGGGGTCCTTCATTATGCTGGTTGCTTTGCCGAGGCAGCGGGAAGTGTAGACAGAGTCAATGGATGGGAGGCTGGTTTGCGTGATGGATTGGGCTACATTCACGACTCTTTGTAGTTCCTTGCGGTCTTGGGCAGAGCAGGAGCCATACCAAGCTGTGATACAACCAGAAAGAATGCTTTCTATGGTGCATCTGTAAAAGCTGGTGAGAGTCATAGCTGACATGCCAAACTTCCTTCGTCTTCTGAGAAAGTAGAGGCGTTGGTGGGCTTTCTTAACTATAGTGTTGGCGTGGGGGGACCAGGACAGGTTGTTGGTGATCTGGACACCTAACAACTTGAAGTTCTCGATCTTTTCTACTTCGTCCCCATTGATGTAGACAGGGGCATGTTCTCCTTTACACTTCCTGAAGTTGATGATTATCTCCTTCTTATATCTTGTCCCAGAATACCAGAGAGAACACCCCTGTCCTGCTCAGAAATACTGACCATTGAATATTTGATATCTGCCCGAGAGGACTCAGTTTAATATCATGCAAAAGACAGCACTTCCAACAGTACAGCTCTCCCTCAGCCCTGCACTGGGAATGTCAGCCTAGACTTTGTACTACAGTATCTGGAGTGGAACTTCCACCACCAAACTCCTGACTCAAACTAGATTGCCATCCACTCACTGTAGCAAGCAGAAGAGATATTATCAGGAAACAGACATAGTTTTCAGTAATTTTGCACATGGCTACATCTGGATTACATCAGAAGTAATCCTGAGGTTGGTGACAATCCTAAGGTTGGGAAGCAGTAGGGGTCTGTTGGCATGGCTGGGGATTGAAAGATTGTTTGAAAGCTTGAATGCACATGGCAATCCAAGACTGAGGAATACCGAAAGGTGAGACTGAAGTCCTGGAGGTGGATCCTTGTTTAAGTCAGAGGTAGATAGATTTCTGATCAATAAGGGAATTAAGAGTTATGGGGAGTGAGTAGGTAAGTGGAACTAAACCACTATCAGATCAGCCATGATCTTATTGAATGGCGGAGCAGGCTCGAGGGGCTAGATGTCCTACTCCTGCTCCTATTTCTTATGTTCTTAGAGAGGGGGCGGGGCAGAGGGGCAGGGGAGAGGGGGCAGGGGGAGAGGGGTGGGGGAGAGGGGGCGGGGGAGAGGAAGCAGGGGGAGAGGGGATGGGGAGAGGGGGCGGGAAGAGGGGCAGGGGAGAGGGGGCAGCGGGAGAGGGGATGGAGAGAGGGGGCGGGAAGAGGGGCAGGGGAGAGGGGGCAGGGGGAGAGGGGGCGGGGGAGAGGGGGTGGGAAGAGGGGGCAGGGGAGAGGGGGCAGGGGAGAGGGGGTGGGGGAGAGGGGGTGGGAAGAGGGAGCAGGGGCGAGGGGGCAGGGAGAGGGGGTGGGGGAGAGGGGATGGGGGAGAGGGGGTGGGGGAGAGGGGGTGGGAAGAGGGGGCAGGGGAGAGGGGGCAGGGAGGGGGGCGGGAAGAGGGGGCAGGGAAGAGGTGGCAGGGGGAGGGGGACGGGGAGAGGGGGTGGGAAGAGGGGGCAGGGGAGAGGCGGCGGGGAGAGGGGGCGCGGGAGAGGGGTTGGGGAGAAGGGGTGGGAAGAGGGGGCAGGGGAGAGGGGGCGGGGAGAGGGGGCAGCGGGAGGGGGGCAGGGGAGAGGGGCTGGGATGAGGGGGCAAGGGGAGTGGGGGCGGGGAGAGGGGATGGGGGAGAGGGGGCGGGGAGAGGGGGCAGGGAGATGGGGCAGGGGGAGAGGGGGTGGGGGGTGAGGGGACGGGGAGAGGGGGCGGGGGAGAGGGGGTGGGGGGAGAGGGGGCAGGGGAGATGGGGTGGGGGAAGAGGGGGCGGGGAGAGGGGGCGGGGAGAGGGGGCGGGGGAAGAGGGGGCGGGGAGAGGGGGCGGGGAGAGGGGGCGGGGAGAGGGGGCAGGGGAGAGGGGGCGGGGAGAGGGGGCAGTGGAGAGGGGGCGGGAAGAGGGGGCGGGGAGTTGGTACAAATTAGGCAGGGGCTGTGGTTCTGGGAGGAATTGAAAGAAGGGAAATGACCTGATTGGATTTTCGAGACAGATAAGAACAAAGAACAACGAACAAAGAACAGTACAGCACAGGAAACAGGCCCTTCGGCCCTCCAAGCCTGTGCCGCTCCTTGGTCCAACTAGACCAATCGTTTGTATCCCTCCATTCCCAGGCTGCTCATGTGACTATCCAGGTAAGTCTTAAACGATGTCAGCGTGCCTGCCTCCACCACCCTACTTGGCAGCGCATTCCAGGCCCCCACCACCCTCTGTGTAAAAAACGTCCCTCTGATGTCTGAGTTATACTTCGCCCCTCTCAGCTTGAGCCCGTGACCCCTCGTGATCGTCACCTCCGACCTGGGAAAAAGCTTCCCACCGTTTACCCTATCTATACCCTTCATAATCTTGTATACCTCTATTAGATCTCCCCTCACTCTCCGTCTTTCCAAGGAGAACAACCCCAGTCTACCCAATCTCTCCTCATAGCTAAGACCCTCCATACCAGGCAACATCCTGGTAAACCTTCTCTGCACTCTCTCCAATGCCTCCACGTCCTTCTGGTAGTGTGGCGACCAGAACAGGACGCAGTACTCCAAATGTGGCCTAACCAGCGTTCTATACAGCTGCATCATCAGACTCCAGCTTTTATACTCTATACCCCGTCCTATAAAGGCAAGCATACCATATGCCTTCTTCACCACCTTCTCCACCTGTGTTGCCACCTTCAAGGATTTGTGGACTTGCACACCTAGGTCCCTCTGTGTTTCTATACTCCTGATGACTCTGCCATTTATTGTATAACTCCTCCCTACATTATTCCTTCCAAAATGCATCACTTCGCATTTATCCGGATTAAACTCCATCTGCCACCTCTCCGCCCAATTTTCCAGCCTATCTCTATCCTGCTGTATTGCCCGACAATGCTCTTCGCTATCCGCAATTCCAGCCATCTTCGTGTCATCCGCAAACTTGCTGATTACACCAGTTACACCTTCTTCCAAATCATTTATATATATCACAAATAGCAGAGGTCCCAGTACAGAGCCCTGCGGAACACCACTGGTCACAGACCTCCAGCCGGAAAAAGACCCTTCGACCACTACCCTCTGTCTCCTATGGCCAAGCCAGTTCTCCACCCATCTAGCCACTTCTCCTTGTATCCCATGAGCCTTAACCTTCTTAACCAACCTGCCATGTGGGACTTTGTCAAATGCCTTGCTGAAATCCATATAGACGACATCCACGGCCCTTCCTTCATCAACCGTTTTTGTCACTTCCTCAAAAAACTCCACCAAATTTGTAAGGCACGACCTCCCTCTTACAAAACCATGCTGTCTGTCACTAATGAGATTGTTCCGTTCTAAATGCACATACATCCTGATGACACGGATTGGGGCGGGGCCTTCGGCCCATGTGTTCCTTCCTGGTTTAATGCATCAATTTCATTTCATAATATCAGACATGTGTGAGCCAGGAGGGAAACTAGCACAGAGAAATGAAGAGGGAGTGAGAGACAGACAGGCAGAGTGAGAGATAGAGAGAGTGAGGTAGAGGGAGTGAGAGAGGGAGACATAGTGGGTGAGAGAGAGCGAGAGACAGAGAGACACAGAATTTTGATTTGATTTGATTTATTATTGTCACATGTATTAACATACAGTGAAAAGTATTGTTTCTTGCGCGCTATACAGACAAAACATACCGTTCATAGAGAAGGAAAGGAGAGAGTGCAGAATGTAGTGTTACAGTCATAGCTAGGGTGGAGAGAAAGATCAACTTAATGCAAGGTAGGTCCATTCAAAAGTCTGACAGCAGCAGGGAAGAAGCTGTTTTTGAGTCGGTTGGTACGTGACCTCAGACTTCTGCATCTTTTTCCCGAAGGAAGAAGGTGGAAGAGAGAATGTCCGGGGTGCGAGGGGTCCTTCATTATGCTGGCTGCTTTGCCGAGGCAGCGGGAAGTGTAGACAGAGTCAATGGATGGGAGGCTGGTTTGGTGATGGATTGGGCTACATTCACGACGTTTTGTAGTTCCTTGCGGTCTTGGGCAAAGCAGGAGCCATACCAAGCTGTGATACAACCAGAAAGAATGCTTTCTATGGTGCATCTGTAAAAGTTGGTGAGAGTCGTAGCAGACATGCCAAATTTCCTTAGTCTTCTGAGAAAGTAGAGGCATTGGTGAGCTTTCTTAACTATAGTGTCGGCATGGGGGGACCAGGACAGGTTGTTGGTGATCTGGGCACCTAAAAACATGAGGCTCTCGACCCTTTCTACTTCGTCCCCATTGATGTAGACAGGGGAATGTTCTCCTTTAAGCTCCCTGAAGTTGATGACTATCTCCTTTGTTTTGTTGACATTGTGGGAGAGATTATTGTTGCCGCACCAGTTCCCCAGATTCTCTATCTCATTCCTGTACTCTGTCTCGCCATTGTTTGAGATCCGACCCACTACGGTGGTGTCATCAGCAAACTTGAAAATCGAATTGGAGGGGAATTTGAGAAAGAGTGAGAGGCAAAGTAAGAGATAGAGAGAATGAGAGGCAGAGAGTGAGAGACAGGGAGTCAGAGAAAGTGAGAGATAGAATGAGAGAGAAAGAGAGAGATATAAAATGAGGGAGTGAGACAGACAGTGTGAGAGACTGAGTGAGAGACAGACAGAAAGAATGAGATTTAGAAACAGAGATCGTGAGGGAGAAAGAGCATGAGAGGGAAAGAAATAATGAGATAGAGAGTCAGATAGAGAGTGAGACTGTGTTAGAAAGAGAGAATGAGACAGACAGAGTGAGAGACAGAATGAGACAAAATGAGAGAGATAGCGAGAGGCAGGGGGAGTGAAAGAGGGAGCAGAGGTATCAAGAGATAATGAAGAAGAGAGTGAGAGAGAAAAGGTAAGAAAGAGAGTGAGAGACAGGGAGTCAGAGAAAGAGTGAGAGATAGAATGAGGGAGAGTGAGAAACAGAGAGAGTGAGAGACAGGGCGAAAGAGAATCAGAGTGAGAGACAGAGAGACAGTGAAAGAGTGAGTTAGAGTGAGAGACAGTGAGAAAGAAAGAACAAGAATGAAACATAGAGAGAGATACAGCGAGAGAGGCTGTGATAGAGAAAGAGGCAGAAGGAGAGACAGAGCGAGTGAGAGTCAGAGAAAGAGAGAGAGGGAATGAGAGGGATTAAGAGAGAACGAGAGAGACAGTGAGAGACAGATAAAGAGTGTGAAATAGAATGAGAGAACCAGAATGAGAGGCAGAGTGAGAGATGGAATGAGGGAGATAGCGAGAGGCAGAGAGACAGAGCGAGTGAGAGAAGGACATAGAGCAAGCTCAGTGTCGGGGAGGAAGCAGTTATCTGCTCTCTGTAACAGTAACTCTTATACAACAGGCAGATTTCACTGCAACGCACTGAGTTTTAGCAGAAACACAAAAATGTATTTATTAAATTATCACTTCTGCTTTTCTCACCTGACTATTTTTGCATTGATTGTTGGAGATATTTTTATTAAATTGTGTTCCAACCCCCATCCCCCAGCGGCTTGCAATCCCTCCAAATTGTTAATTTAGAAAAAATGTGGTGCCAGAGAATGTAAGAAGGCGAGGCAGTTCTGGAGGCAGGGTTAGAGAGAGAGGGGGGGGGATACCTGAGGGCAGCCGGCACTCGCCACTGCTGCAATGTAGAGCAACACCCTCCTACCGAGCTGTCATGCAGACTCTGTCTCTCAAACTCCTCCTGTTCCTGGGATCCATCGCCTGCCGGCCAGGGCTCGCGGGTAAGAGTCTATTAGCCCCATTCTGCCTGGATTTCATCTGGGCTTGTCTGTCTGACTGTCTGTCTGGCTTTTTGTCTCTCTGTCTGTCTGGCTTTTTGCCTCTCTGTCTGCATCTATGGCAATTTGTCTCTCTGTGTCAGTCTCTCTGTGTCTCTCTGTCTGGTTTTGTGTCAGTCTTTCTGTGTCACTCTCTGTCTCTCTGTGTTTCTCTCTGTCTGACTGTGTCAGTCTCTCTGTGTGTCTATGTCGGACTCTGTGTCAGTCTCTGTGTGACTCTCTGTGTCAGTCTCTCTGTGTGTCTCTGACTCTGTGTCAGATCTCTGTGTCACTCTCTGCCTCTCTGTGCCTCTGTCGGACTCTATGTCTCTGTGTGACTCTGTGTCACTCTCAGTGTCAGTCTCTCTGTCTGACTCTGTGTCACTCTCTGTCTCTCAGTGTCAGTCTCTCTGTGTGTCTCTGTCTGACTCTGTGTCAGATCGGTGTCACTCTCTGTCTCTCAGTGTCAGTCTCTCTGTGTCTCTCTCTGTCTGACTCTGTGTCAGATCTGTGTCACTCTGTCTCTCAGTGTCAGTCTCTCTGTGTCACTCTCTGTCTCTCTGTGTCTGTCTCTCTAGTCTCTATCTGTCTCTCTGACTGTTTACATCCATCTGTCTGTCTCGCTGTCTGTATCTGTGTGTGTTTGCATCTATCTATTTCTTATCTCAAGCCAATTGCTAGTTATCTGACAAAACTCCCTATCCACTACAATTTGCATTTGATATTTCCCCTGCCTATCTCTCCGAGATAGAATCTATAATTAATTTGCAGATTCTTTGTGACCCAGCTGTCAATGAGCACCGTCCCAGCCGGGGGATTCTCGAGGATTCTGTCCCCTCTTTGATTTGTTTTATAAATCCACGGCTTTGTTTGTTTCCAATGTTTTTCTGTTGCGTTTTTTTCTTACTCCAGCTGTTTATTAATTTCTCTCGAATGTAATCTTCCACATCGCCTAAATTGTGTTTAAAGATCCCGGCTCCTGTTTAGCAGCGAGTAGAGTAAGCCCCACTGTAAATAATATTCCCAAACACCATAAACACCATTGCATTTCTCTCAGGCAGGACAGAGTCTGGACACCAGATTTATACATCTCCATTTTACATGTAGATAATATTTTTTGTACGTCTATTGTTATTGAATATACAGTCAGTAATTATCAGTAAATATGATTCCATTCTTGAGTGCATTATTTTCATATCTGTATTTACATTCACACTGGATATTAAATATATTTCCTTATTTCATCTCCACAACCATGTTTAGTGACATGTTCCACTTATACTTGGACACTTAGGGTGGCACGGTGGCACAGTGGTTAGCACTGCTGCCTCACAGTGCCAGTACTTGGGTTCGATTCCTGGTTTGGGTCCCTGTCTGTGCGGAGTCTGCACATTCTCCCCGTGTCTGCGTGGGTTTCCTCCGGGTGCTCTGATTTCCTCCCACAGTCTGAAAGAGGTGCTGGTTAGGGTGCATTGGCCATGCTAAATTCTCCCTCAGTGTACCCGAGCAGGTGCCGGAGTGTGGCAACTAGGGACTTTCACAGTAACTTCATTCAGTGTTAATGTAAGCCTACTTGTGACTAATAAATAAACTTTACTTTTACTTTACTTTACTTTTGTATTGAAGTTCTCAAACTGGAAAGATGCTCCTTCACCAGTTTAGGGAAAACACAACGTGTTTATTTACAGATTAAAACTATACAGAGGCTTACAGCCTTGTGGCTGCAGTCAGCTCCCGAGATGTCTCTGAGTGACTCCGAGTACAGGAGCCCGTACTTACCAAGAAAATCCTCCACCCTGCTCCCCCATTGGTTCCCTATGTGATGTGACTCTTACTCCCAGATTAATCTTGAAAGGGACAATCAGCTCACTAACACATGCCTATTTCACATCATTATCTGAATCCACATGTGGACAGATGTTTCTGTAATAAGATTATTATTAATGATAGGATGTTAAATACAAATTCATTTGTGATTTTCTCTTGTGTGTGGGTTAGGAATGGGTAAACACTCTGGGATTTTGCCTTTGGGCTGCTGCTGTCAAACTCTGGAATTAATCCGATTCACACTCTGGAATTAATCCGATTCACACTCTGGAATTAATCCGATTCACACTCTGGAATTAATCCGATTCACACTCTGGAATTAATCAGATTCACATTCTGGAATTCGATTCATTCTCAGCTCTGCATCCAACAGTTCAAACCTGCACCTTACCTGCTCCCTCCACCCCCCAACACCCCCCTGCCCCCACACCCCCCCTGCCCCCACACCCCCCCTGCCCCCACACCCCCCCTGCCCCCACACCCCCCCTGCCCCCACACCCCCCCTGCCCCCACACCCCCACCCCCCCCCTGCCCCCACACCCCCCCTGCCCCCACACCCCCACACCCCCCCTGCCCCCACACCCCCCCTGCCCCCACACCCCCCACACCCCCACTCCCCCCTGCCCCCACACCCCACTCCCCCCTGCCCCCACTCCCTCCCACCGTTCCCCTGCTTTATCAAATGTCTTTCTTTCATTCTCAAGGCAAAATTGTATGAAATCTAACTATAAACTTTTATTAAAATATGAAATAATTCCTGGTTCTGAGTTGAATTTGGAAAGAATGGACGCTCTATCTAATCCTGGGCAGACCGCTCCATGGATTTGGCAAGACCCCTGGCACAGTGAGGCAGCAGTGGTAACCACTATACCACCATGCCACCCTGTTCACCCAGCTGTACCTCACCACATAGAACATAGAACTAGAACATAGAACATTACAGCGCAGAACAGGCCCTTCGGCCCACGATGTTGCACCGACCAGTTAAAAAAAAAAACTGTGACCCTCCAACCTAAACCAATTTCTTTTCGTCCATGAACCTATCTACGGATCTCTTAAACGCCCCCAAACTAGGCGCATTTACTACTGATGCTGGCAGGGCATTCCAATCCCTCACCACCCTCTGGGTAAAGAACCTACCCCTGACATCGGTTCTATAACTACCCCCCCTCAATTTAAAGCCATGCCCCCTCGTGCTGGATTTCTCCATCAGAGGAAAAAGGCTATCACTATCCACCCTATCTAAACCTCTAATCATCTTATATGTTTCAATAAGATCCCCTCTTAGCCGCCGCCTTTCCAGCGAAAACAATCCCAAATCCCTCAGCCTCTCCTCATAGGATCTCCCCTCCATACCAGGCAACATCCTGGTAAACCTCCTCTGCACCCTCTCCAAAGCCTCCACATCCTTCCTGTAATGTGGGGACCAGAACTGCACACAGTACTCCAAGTGCGGCCGCACCAGAGTTGTGTACAGTTGCAACATAACGCTACGACTCCTAAATTCAATCCCCCTACCAATAAACGCCAAGACACCATATGCCTTCTTAACAACCTTATCTACTTGATTCCCAACTTTCAGGGATCTATGCACACATACACCTAGATCCCTCTGCTCCTCCACACTATTCAAAGTCCTCCCGTTAGCCCTATACTCAACACATCTGTTATTCCTACCAAAGTGAATTACCTCACACTTCTCCGCATTAAACTCCATCCGCCACCTCTCGGCCCAACTTTGCAACCTGTCTAAGTCTTCCTGCAAACTACGACACCCTTCCTCACTGTCTACCACACCACCGACTTTGGTGTCATCAGCAAATTTGCTAATCCACCCAACTATACCCTCATCCAGATCATTAATAAATATTACAAACACCCCCTCTCTCAGTCCCTCCATATTTCTGGACGGTGGCATCACTTGTCCTTCATCCGGTCTTAGAGCAGCTGCTGCTTTTTGCTGTTAATATTGGGAAAATAATCCTCCATCTGCCACATACTCCATATTCTTCTTGCCAATTCCATCCCCTTGCCGGGGCTGCTACCTCACGGACAAGCAAGCTCCTCACAGCCTTTGCCTCCTGGTTTTATATCCTCCCTAACAAAAAGAATACTTAATATTGCCCATCCCAGCCCCGCCTCTGAACTCTGTTCCTGAAATTTTCATCCATGTTCTAATTACCTCAAACTTCATTGATCCCAAATCTTTCCTGGCTGACCTCCCAGCTGCCATCCTCTATGAACTGCAACTCATCCTGAGCTCCATTTCCCATCTCCAACTCCCACCAAATCCGTGTTTCCATCATCCCTGGGATAAGGAGACAGAGAAGGGGTGAAGGGTTGGGAAGGGGAGAAGGGGGTGAGATTGATAGCTGGAGGCAAGGGAATGGAAGATTCCCTTTTCCTGATATCCTTTCAAGGAACTCTGGAAAAGTCTCCCACACCTGAGAGTAACATTCCACACGCGTGCTTTGTGGGGAGGGTGTTGTAACTGGAAATCTGCAGTCACGGATTGACTCCGGTTGTCAGTAATGTTCCTTTCTCCTTCATATCAGACAGGAGGAAGTGGCGGAGCTCTCGATGTGTCGGCCAATCTTGCAATCCTGCTGTTGGCAATCTGGTTGCGGGGAGAAGAGTGCAAACTCTCACCGCTTGTGGTGACAATGGAACAGAGTTATACTGCTCCTTCCTCGGTGCTGAACATCCCGGAGACCTCGGCTCAGTCTGTAGACGCGCTGTGTGTTCCAAATGCAATTCCAACCAATCAGAATATTCCCACCCGGCGTCAGACATGACGGATGATTTATTCCAGCGCCAGGGCAGATGGTGGCAGTCTGTCCAAGGAGTGCCCAGGGAAGAGATCAGATTGGACCTGGAGACTGAATTCTATCTGACGCATGCCATCGTGGTCTTTAAGTCGCCCAGGCCAGCAGCCATGGTACTGGAGCGATCCCAGGACTATGGACGGAGCTGGAAGCCCTACAAGTATTTTGCCAGGAATTGCATGGAGATGTTCGGGATGGTGGATGACATCGTGCAGGAGAATTCACTCTGCACCTCCAGATACTCCGACCCACTGCCCTGTTCCAAGGGTGAGGTAAGAGTTTATGATGTGGAGATGCCGGCGTTGGACTGGGGTGGGCACAGTAAGAAACCTCACCACACCAGGTTAAAGTCCAACAGGTTTATTTGGTATCACGAGTTTTCAGAGCACTGCTCCTTCATCAGGTGACTCACTCAGGACTTTAACCTGTATTGTGAGACTTCTTAGTGTAAGAGTTTAAAATTGACAAGTGATTCTCATCACGTTGTCATAGTTTAGCGTTGGCCCTGGGTTTAAATACCACAGTAAGAAGTCTCACAACACCAGGTTAAAGTCCAACAGGTTTATTTGGTAGCAAATACCATAAGCTTTCGGAGCAATGCTCCTTCGTCAGATGGAGTGGTCTCTGTTCCACTCCATCTGACGAAGGAGCATTGCTCCGAAAGCTTATGGTATTTGCTACCAAATAAACCTGTTGGACTTTAACCTGGTGTTGTGAGACTTCTTACTGTGCTTACCCCAGTCCAACGCCGGCATCTCCACATCATGACTTTAAATACCACTCCAGAGACTTGAACACAAATCCCAGACTGACACTGCTGGTGCAGTACTGAGGGGGTGTTGCAATGTTGGATGTACCATTTTTCAGATGAGACGTTAACTCAAGGCCCTACCAACCCCTTCAAGTGGATGAGAAAAATCTCAAGGTATCCTTTTGAAGAACAGAAAGGGAGTCCTCCTCGATGTCCTGGTGCTAAAATTGATCCCTTAAGCAACATTACTAAAACAGACTATCTGATCGTTAGCACACTGCTGCTTATGGGATCTTGCTGTGCTATCTATAAAACTGTGATCGCACTTCAACAAGTGCTTCATTGGCTGTTCATTGCCTTGGGTGATGATAGTCGCACAATTGATACAAATATATCGAGAGCTTTTTATGTTTAAGGGGAATGTTTAAAATGTTTATTCTACAGGCAGTCAGTATGTCTGGTAGGAATGCAGCCCAGGTTTTGGGAGAGCCGGATAATTACTCATTTTAGCCATGTAATACTTACTTCGGAAAGAGCTGATGGATTTTTGTTTATAGATGGAGATTTCCCCTGGGGTTTTTTGATTAGGCTGATTGAAAGGGTCATGAATTATCCATCAGGTGCTGGTGTAGTGATGGGAGGAGTTAGGTCTAAGCAGGGAAAAACTAAGGAATTAAAGATCTGCTAAAATCAGAGGCATGTGCCGGCTGAATTCACTCTCTCTCCACAAAATCTCTCTCTGAAAGCTTCAAGACTGTTAACACAATTTATAACAAGTATGTCTGGGTTTGCTGATTGTATTTATTTAAAAGTGGTTTTGATATATGCATGAATGGAATTGGAACAGTCATAAGCTCAAAAATAAAGTTGTTTCCTTTCATTTTTAAATATTGTTCAACTGTTAATGGTTAAGCTGCTTCATTTGTTAGAATTATATTTAAACAGTTATAAAATAAAGTTTGTTTTACTATTTTAAAAATCCTCATTTGTCAGTGGAATTGCCCCTGGAATGAAGCATCCTATCCTCACATGTAGCCAAAATAGAAAAATTGTTGTGGTCCAGTCCTAATGTAATTTAGGGGCCCTAATATGAGGATGAGGAAGGTGCTATAAAATGCAAGTTCAGTCGCATGGTATTGTGGAACTTGAATTTTGTTTAAAGATTCCAAGGAGCAGGTGTATAAAGTTGCCAAAAATGTTGTAAGCCTGAGGATTGGGAGCATTTTAGAATTCACCAAAGGTGGACAAAGAAATTGATAAAGAAAGAGAAGATAGAATATGAAACTAAATTAGTGAGAAACATATAAACGGACTGTAAAAACATCCATGGCATATGAAAAGGAAAAGATTAGCAAAGACAAATGTGGGTCCATTACAGGCAGGTTCAGTAGAACTTATAATGGGGAATAAGGAAATGGCAGCAAAATTAAACACATGCTTTGTCTCTGACTTCATAGAAGGAGATATAAGAACCCTCCCCGGAATACTGGAGAGCCAAGGGGCTAGTAAGAATGGGATGCTGAAAGAAATTAGTTCTGGTAAAAAGAAGTACCTGAGAAATTAATGGGATTGACAGTTGATAAATCCCCTGGACCTGATCATCTACATCCCAGAGTGTTGAAGGAGTTGGCTGTGGAGATTGTGGATGCATTGTTGGTCATCTTTCGAAAGTCTGTAGATTGAATGATTTGGTTGGTAGTACAGAACTTGAGTTTTGCTGAAAAAAGAGGCATGTCATTGATTGGTCATGCTAAATTGCCCCTTAGTGTCCCAGGATACGTATGTTAGAAGGATTAGCAGGATAAATATGTGGAGTTTCGGGGATAGGGCCTGGGTGGGATTGCTGTCGTTGCAGACTCGATGGACCGAATGGCCTCCTTCTGCACTGTAGGGATTCTATGATTCTATGATTCATCTTGCACTCATCAGGAAACTTTGCAAGAATTCCAGTATAAGGGAAAACAACAATTTATACTGTTTGAGAAGAGAATGCTGATTTGTTGGCAAATGGAATTTGATTGGTAGAGTCATTGCCATGCAGAATGCACCAGTTGATGGTGACTGACAGATAACCGCCAAGCAATGTTTGGAATTTTAATCAGGCAGTTTGATTGGTCATGGCATTGACTTGGGGAATGAATCAGTGAATGGCTGTCACTTATTTTGATTAGCTGAAACAGGCACAATGTTTGCACATGTTCTTTCTGTCTGCAAATAACAGGGCCCCCTATATTAATATATGTAGCTTCCAGAGCACAAAAATATGTCCCACTGCACACCTGACTGATAATATTAAATTGGTTGTCTCTGTAATTCTTAGCATTGTTTAGCAAACACTGTCCAATCGCGGAATCACACCTAATGATGGCACCTTTCAAGCCCGTTCTTGCGTTTGTGTGGCATACAGTGTGAAATGTCGCCATTATCCCACAGGATATCTTTGTGCCATATTTCAGCATCAAGCTTGCATGATGAACTTGCATCGTTCTCCCCGTGTCTGCGTGGGTTTCCTCCGGGTGCTCTGGTTTCCTCCCACAATCCAAAGATGTGCGGGTTAGGTTGACTGGCCATGCTAAATTGACCCAAGTATCAGGGGGATTAGCAGGGTAAATATGTGGGGTTATGGGAATAGGGCCTGGGTGGGATTGTGGTCGGTGCCGACTCGATGGGTCGAATGGCCTCCTTCTGTACTGTAGGGATTCTATGATTCTACGAAATGGCTTGGGTTCTATTTACAATTAATTAGGCCAATCTAAGAGCATGTGGGCAAGAATTCCAATGCATGTATTAACCAGTAAAGGTAGGTTTGTGGTCGACTGTGATACGAGAACCCATTGGCAGATTTCTCAACTAGTTCATGAAGGAAAGGGAGTTAATTTGATTGGTCTTATCGGCAACATTGTAAATTGGGCCCATGCCATATGTACACAATGCAAACTTGATGCTGAGGTAGAATTCATCAAAGACATCTTACTGTATGACCCTGAACAGACCAAAAGCTTTGACACGTCCCTTTTTTTAGCAATATTCAATAGATTCTGGAAGGGTTCCTCCAGATTGGAAGGTGGCAAATGTAACCCCACTGTTTAAGAAAGGAGAGGGAGGAAAACTGGGGAATTACAGACCTGTTAGCCTAACATCAGCTGTAGGAAAAATGCAAGAAACTATTACAAAGGATGTGGTAACAGGACACTCAAAATAAAGGCAGGATTGGGAAGAATCAACAGGGAAACCAGGATTAACAAATCTGTTCGCGTTTTTTGAGGATGTAACCAGCAGAATAGATAAGGGGGAATTGGTGAATGTGGTATATTTGGATTTTCAGAAAGCTTTTGATAAGTTTCCACACAGGAGGTCAGGAAAGAAAATTAGAGCACGTGGGATTGGGGGGAGTGTACTGGCGGCATGGTAGCACAGTGGTTAGCACTGCTGCTTCACAGCTCCAGGGACCTGGGTTCGATTCTCGGCTTGGGTCACTGTCTGTGTGGAGTTTGCACATTCTCCTCGTGTCTGCGTGGGTTTCCTCCGGGTGCTCCGGTTTCCTCCCACAGTCCAAAGATGTGCGGGTTAGGTTGATTGGCCATGCTAAAATTGCCCCTTAGTGACCTGGGTTGCGTAGATTAGAGGGATTAGCGGGTAAAATATGTAGGGATATGGGGGTAGGGCCTGGGTGGGATTGTGGTCGGTGCAGACTCGATGGGCCCAATGGCCTCTTTCTGTACTGTAGGGTTTCTATGATCTATGATTCTATGATCTATGACATGGATTGAGAACTGAGTTACGCACAGAAAACAGAGTAAGAATAAATGATTCATTCTCAGGTTGACAGACTTACTGCTGAGAGGTTGTTTCTCCCTGTGGGAGAGTCTCGGACCAGAGGGCATCATCACAGAGTAAGGGAGACACCCACTGAAGACAGAGATGAGGAGGAATTTCTTCTCTCAGAGGGGAGTGAATCTGTGGAATTCTTTCCCGCAGAGGGCTGTAGAGACTGGGTCGTTAAGTATGTTCAAGGCTGAGATAGACAGATTTTAATCAGCAAGGGAATCCTGGGTTATGGGGATAAGGCGGGAAAGTGGAGTTGAGGATTATATCAGATCATCACGATCTCATTGAATGGTGTGGACAGACTCGATGGGCCAAATGGCCTACTTCTGTTCCTATGTCTTGTGGTCATCAAATCTGTGCTGACTCTCAGCAAAGGCAGGAGGTTTAGAGCGGATGTGAGGAAAATCCTTTTCACCCAGAGAGTGGAGGGAGTCTGGAACTCACTGCATGAAAGGGTGGTAGCGGCAGAGACCTTCCACATTTAAGAAGTATTTAAATGTGTACTTGTGATGCCAAGGCAAACAAGGCTATGGACCAAGTGCTGGGAAATGTGATCAGAGTAGTTGGGTGGTCTTTGACCAGCACAGACTCGAAGGGTTGAAGGGCCTTTTTCTGTGCTGTAGACCTCTATGACTCTAATTGAATAGATCCTTCAACGGACTAGCACAGATATGATTGTCTGAATAGCCTCCTTCTGGACTGTATGTTTCTATGATTCATACGCATGGACCCTTCTCTGCAATCGAAAGGAATGTGTCCAAGCCTTGCATCTTTTTTGAATGATCCAAGAACTTGGGAAACCTATAGTTCCCCATTGCTTACTCCATGGCAACACCTTAGCCAATCAGAGTTAACTTGCCAACCAATCAGCTTCCTTTACCCTTTTCATATAAATTGTAATTGTCTGAAATTTGGCATTCTTGTGACCTGATGAGTACAGTGTAAAAAACTTTGGCAACATGACCATATTTTCAGCAATGCTCATGTTCTGTCTGACCAAGTGACCATGTGTAGGACTCTTTACGCTGGGTTTTGTGTTGCAGGTTATATTCCGGGCCTTATCTCCAGCCAATAGGATTGAAAACCCTTACAGTCCAGAGGCTCAGGACATCATGAAGATCACCAACATCCGACTGCAGTTACTGAAGCAGCAGGAATGCCCCTGTCCCCCTGCGAGGCTGATCGAGAAACCCCAGAGATTTGCTCATTATGCAGTCTATGACTTGATTGTCCGGGGGAGCTGTTTTTGTAACGGACACGCTGAGGATTGTCAGCCATTGGATGGGATCAGGAAGGGAGACAGGAACGTAGAGACCATGGTGAGTAAAGCCAGGAGCTGAACAGCCTCTCGGTAACGCATCACACGCAGGTATCAGCTGTGACTCAGGGGCTAACTCTCACTTCTGGCCTCAGAGAGTTTCTGTCCAGATACTTGAACGCAATATCCCAGCGCAGTACTGAGGGAGTGCCGCACTGTCAGAGGGTCAGTGCTGAGGGAGTGCCGCACTGTCAGAGGGTCACTACTGAGGGAGTACTGCACTGTCAGAGGGTCAGCACTGAGGGAGTGCCGCACTGTCAGAGGGTCAGTGCTGAGGGAGTGCCGCACTGTCAGTGGGTCAGTACTGAGGGAGTGCCGCACTGTCAGAGGGTCAGCACTGAGGGAGAGCCGCACTGTCAAAGGGTCAGTACTGAGGGAGTGCCGCACTGTCAGTGGGTCAGTGCTGAGGGAGTGCTGCACTGTCAGAGGGTTAGTACTGAGGGAGTGCCGCACTGTCAGAGGGTCAGTGCTGAGGGAGTGCCACACTGTCAGAAGGTTAGTACTGAGGGAGTGCCGCACTGTCAGAGGGTCAGTACTGAGGGAGTGCCGCACTGTCAGAGGGTCAGTACTGAGGGAGTGCTGCACTGTCAGAGGGTCAGCACTGAGAGAGTGCCGCACTGTCAGAGGGTCAGTACTGAGGGAGTGCCGCACTGTCAGTGGGTCAGTGCTGAGGGAGTGCTGCACTGTCAGAGGGTCAGTACTGAGGGAGTGACGCACTGTCAGAGGGTCAGTACTGAGGGAGTGCTGCACTGTCAGAGGGTCAGTACTGAGGGAGTGACGCACTGTCAGAGGGTCAGTACTGAGGGAGTGCTGCACTGTCAGAGGGTCAGCACTGAGGGAGTGCCACACTGTCAGACGGTCAGTACTGAGGGAGTGCCACACTGTCAGTGGGTCAGTGCTGAGGGAGTGCCACACTGTCAGAGGGTTAGTACTGAGGGAGTGCCGCACTGTCAGAGGGTCAGTGCTGAGGGAGTGCCACACTGTCAGAAGGTTAGTACTGAGGGAGTGCCGCACTGTCAGAGGGTCAGTACTGAGGGAGTGCCGCACTGTCAGAGGGTCAGTACTGAGAGAGTGCTGCACTGTCAGAGGGTCAGCACTGAGAGAGTGCCGCACTGTCAGAGGGTCAGTACTGAGGGAGTGCCGCACTGTCAGTGGGTCAGTGCTGAGGGAGTGCTGCACTGTCAGAGGGTCAGTACTGAGGGAGTGCTGCACTGTCAGAGGGTCAGTACTGAGGGAGTGCCACACTGTCAGAGGGTCAGTACTGAGGGAGTGCTGCACTGTCAGAGGGTCAGTACTGAGGGAGTGCCGCACTGTCAGAGGGGCAGTACTGAGGGAGTGCCGCACTGTCAGAGGGGCAGTACTGAGGGAGTGCCGCACTGTCAGAGGGGCAGTACTGAGGGAGTGCCGCACTGTCAGAGGGGCAGTACTGAGGGAGTGCCGCACTGTCAGAAGGTTAGTACTGAGGGAGTGCCGCACTGTCAGAGGGTCAGTACTGAGGGAGTGCTGCACTGTCAGAGGGTCAGTACTGAGGGAGTGCTGCACTGTCAGAGGGTCAGTACTGAGGGAGTGCCGCACTGTCAGAGGGTCAGTACTGAGGGAGTGCCGCACTGTCAGAGGGTCAGTACTGAGAGAGTGCTGCACTGTCAGAGGGTCAGCACTGAGAGAGTGCCGCACTGTCAGAGGGTCAGTACTGAGGGAGTGCCGCACTGTCAGTGGGTCAGTGCTGAGGGAGTGCTGCACTGTCAGAGGGTCAGTACTGAGGGAGTGCTGCACTGTCAGAGGGTCAGTACTGAGGGAGTGCCACACTGTCAGAGGGTCAGTACTGAGGGAGTGCTGCACTGTCAGAGGGTCAGTACTGAGGGAGTGCTGCACTGTCAGAGGGTTAGTACTGAGGGAGTGCTGCACTGTCAGAGGGTCAGTACTGAGGGAGTGCCGCACTGTCAGTGGGTCAGTGCTGAGGGAGTGCCACACTGTCAGAAGGTTAGTACTGAGGGAGTGCCGCACTGTCAGAGGGTCAGTACTGAGGGAGTGCCGCACTGTCAGAGGGTCAGTACTGAGGGAGTGCTGCACTGTCAGAGGGTCAGTACTGAGGGAGTGCTGCACTGTCAGAGGGTCAGTACTGAGGGAGTGCCGCACTGTCAGAGGGGCAGTACTGAGGGAGTGCCACACTGTCAGAAGCACGATTCCTTGGATAAAACATTAAACTAAAGCTCCACTTGGCCTCACAGAATTGTTACAGTGCAGGAGGAGGCCATTTGGCCCATCATGTCTCTGCCCGACTCTGCAAACGAGCACCATGATGTGGTGCCATTCCCCTTACCTTTTCCCCATACCCCCTGCACATTATCATTACCAGAATGATGTGGAGGCTTTGGAGAGGGTACAGAAAAGATTTACCAGGATGTTGCCTGGTATGGAGGGCATTAGCTATGAGGAGAGGTTGGAGAAACTTGGTTTGTTCTCACTGGAACAACGGGGGTTGAGGGGCGACCTATTAGAAGTCTACAAGATTATGAGAGGCATGGACAGAGGGGATAGTCAGAAACTTTTTCCCAGGGTGGAAGAGTCAATTACTAGGGGGCACAGGTTTAAGGTGCGAGGGGCAAGGTTTAAAGGAGATGTACGAGGCAAGTTTTTTACACAGAGGGTAGTGGGTGCCTGGAACTCGCTGCCGGGGGTGGGTAGTGGAAGCGGATACGGTAGTGACTTTTAAGGGGTGTCTGGACAAATACATGAATAGGATGGGAATGGAGGGATACGGTCCCCGGAAGGGTAGGGGGTTTTAGTTAAGTCGGGCAGCATGGTCGGTGCAGGCTTGGAGGGCCGAAGGGCCTATTCCTGTGCTGTAATTTTCTTTGTTCTATTCAAACAATCATCCAATGCCCTGTCGAATGCCCCGATTGAACCTGCCTCCACCACGTTTCCAGGCACTGTACTGGTTCCCTCTGGTTCCCGACTCTCCTGCCACGGATTTGTCTTTATTTACTCGATCCTTCATGGTTTGGAGCATTGCCATCAAATCCCCTCCTCTGCTCTGAGGAGAACAATCTCAGCTTCTCCAGTCTTCCTTTGTGAGATTCTTCTCCTACTCGTAATATCAAAACTTGAAGTTGATTTTGCAGAGCCCAGGAGCGTATCAAAGCAAAATGAGAGATCAGAGCCAAACATTAATGGGCAAAGTCAGAACAGAATCATCAACATCGGAGCTTTAACTATAGAAATTGAAGGCAATTTGGGTCAGATTTGTGAATAGTCTGAGAATGCTCTCTTTAAATAGCCCAGTAGGAAGGACAATGGGTTTAGTTAAAGTATATTTATTAGTCACAGGTTGGCTTACATTAACACTGCAATGAAGTTACTGTGAAAATCCCCGAGTCGCCACACTCCAGCACCTGTTCGGGTACACTGAGGAAGGATTTAGCACGGCCAATGCTCCCTAACCAGCACGTCTTTCAGACAATGGGAGGAAACCGGAGCACCCGGAGGAAACCCACGCAGACACGGGGAGAACGTGCAAACTCCACACAGACAGTGACCCAAGCCGGGAATCGAACCCGGGTCCATGGCGCTGTGAGGCTGCAGTGCTAACCACTGTGCCACCGTGCCGAGCATGACATGGAAGAATTGAGCTGTCCGAGTGACAGCTCCCTGGATGAGTCTTGTTAAATTTCACCCCTGTATGGTCTCACCTCAGGAGGTGTGAGAGTTTTGAACATCTGGACCCCGGGGTGAATGTTGCTTCTGGTGTCTCACCAGCTGTGCTGCCAGGTGTGGAGCGAAGGCGGGAATTGAGAAGATTTGCAGAAAGCGGGTAGTCTGCGAACACCACCTCTCCCTAAAATCAATCTCTCGTCTGTCACCTCATCTCAAAGGACCAGGAGGAGACCATTCAGCCCCTCAAATCTCTTCTGATATTCAATTATTCCATGGTTTGTTTAATTCCATATAAAAGAAGCAGAATGAAGCAAAACTCCCGATGCAGTGATTGGTTAGGGTCTGAACCTGACCGTCTGGTGGAGGCAGATTCAATCATCGGGGAGAATTTTCCCGTCCTGTCTGCCACGGGAATCATCGCGGATGAGGGGTGAACATCGCAAAGGACCGTTGACCAGGGGTGGGATTTTCCGGTTTGAGGATGATTCTGGCCAGAAAGTCTTGTCCATATTGGTGGAGAAGGAGATTGGGTAGTTACCTGAAGAAACGCATTCATGGGGCTATGGGGAAAAGCTTGGGTTGGGACTTGCAGTGTTTCTGGGACTGGAACGATGGGCCTCTTTCTGTGCTGTAACCGTCTGTGATTCTACAGACCTGCCTTGGGTCCTGACCTCTTTAACCCCCTTACCCAATAAAATCGATCCCTCTCAGTTTTGGAATTTTCAGTTGATCCCAACATCCCCGCAACTTTGGGGGAGGGAGTTCTAGATTTACGTTCCCCTTTATGGGAAGAGTTGCTGTGTGATATCGCCCCCAAACAGTCTGGCTCTCATTCCCCGCACGCCCCAGGTTGTCCATACAGTCATAGTCATAGAGTCATAGAGGTTTACAGCATGGAAACAGGCCCTTCGGCCCAACTTGTCCATGCCACCCTTATTTTTAAAACCCCTAAACTAATCCCAATTGCCCACATTTAGCCCATATCCCTCTATACCCATCGTACCCATGTAACTATCTAAATGCTTTTTAAAAAATAAAATTGTACCCGCCTCAACTACTGCCTCTGGCAGCTTGTTCCAGACACTCACCACCCTCTGTGTGAAAGAATTGCCCCTCTGGACACTTTTGTATCTCTCCCCTCTCACCTTAAACCTATGCCCTCTGGTTTTAGACTCCCCTACCTTTGGGAAAAGATATTGACTATCTAGCTGATCTGTGCCCCTCATTATTTTATAGACCTCTATAAGGTCACCCCTCAGCCTCCTACGCTCCAGAGAAAAAAGTCCCAGTCTATTCAGCCTCTCCTTATAACTCAGTCCATCAAGTCCCAGTAGCATCCTAGTAAATCTTTTCTGCACTCTTTCTAGTTTAATAATATCCTTTCTATAATAGAGTGACCAGAATTGCACACAGTCTTCCAAGTGTGGCCTTACCAATGTCTTGTACAACTTCAACAAGATGTCCCAACTCCTGTATTCAATGTTCTGACCGATGAAACCAAGCATGCTGAATGCCTTCTTCACCACTCTGTCCACCTGTGACACCACTTTCAAGGAGCTATGAACATGCACCTCCAGATCTCTTTGTTCTGTAACTCTCCCCAACGCCCTACCATTAACTGATTAAGTCCTGCCCTGGTTCAATCTACCAAAATGCATTATCTCGCATTTGTCTAAATTAAACTCCATCTGCCATTCGTCAGCCCACTGGCCCAATTGATCAAGATCCGCTGCAATTGGAGATAACCTTCTTCACTGTCCACCATGCTACCAATCTTGGTGTCAACTGCAAACTTACTAACCATGCCTCCTATATTCCCATCCAAATCATTAATATAAATGACAAATAACAGTGGGCCCAGCACTGATCCCTGAGGCACACCGCTGGTCTCAGGCCTCCAGTTTGAAAAACAACCCTCTACAACCACCCTCTGGCTTCTGTCAAGAAGCCAATTTTGTATCCATTTAGATACCTCACCCTGGATCCCGTGAGATTTAACTTTATGCAACAACTTACCATGCGGTACCTTGTCAAAGGCCTTGCTAAAGTCCACGTAGACAACATCAACTGCACTGCCCTCATCTACCTTCTTGGTTACCCCTCCAAAAAACTCAATCAAATTTGTGAGACATGATTTTCCACTCACAAAGCCATGCTGACTGTCCCTAATCAGTCCTTACGTCTCTAAAAGCCTGTAGATCCTGTCTCTCAAAAACATTTGGGACAGACCTATCATTCTCCATAGCTATCTTAAAACTAATAGAATTATGGTCACTGGTCCCAAAGTGATCCCTCACTAACACTTCTGTCACCTGCCCTTCCTTATTTCCCAAGGGGAGGTCAAGTTTTGCCCCCTCTCTAGTCGGGCCATCCACATACTGAATGAGAAATTCCCCCTGAATACACTCGACAAATTTCTCTCCATCCAACCCTCTAATACTATGGCTGTCCCAGTCAATGTTGGGAAAATTAAAATCTCCGACTATTGCCAACCTATTTTTCTTGGAGCTATCTGTAATCTCCTTACATATTTGCTCCTCAATTTCCCGCTGACTATTTGGGGGCCTATAGTACAACCCTATCAGAGTGATTTCCCCCTTATTTCTCAGTTCTATCCATATAGACTCAGTGGGCGAACCCTCGGATATATCCCCTCTCAGTACGGCCGTGATGCTTTCCCTAATCAAAAGTGCAGCTCCCCCTCCTCTCTGACCTCCTGTTCTATCTTTCCTATAGCATCTGTACCCTGGAACATTGAGCTGCCAGTCCTGTCCCTCCCTTAGCCATGTTTCAGTCATTGCTGTCATATCCCAGTCCCACGTCCAGTGTGAGAAAAGGGAGTGGACAGACAAGGATTCTCTGCAGAATGGATCTCCAGTGACTCCCAGCTGGGAAGTGCCCGTGTGTGTTGTGTTTAAGGGAGAATGGGGGGAGGAGTGGGGAGAAGCATTGCAGGAGCATCAATCTAATTAGAAAGTTAACGATGTTGCGAAGTTGCAGTCTTAACTTTCTGTGGAGAGTTTAATGGGTGATGAATTTATAAATACAGCAATTTGTTGGAATTTGTGGGAAGATTCAGGATGTGGTTAACAATGAATGTCATCCATTCATTTGTGGTAATTGCCAATGCACGGAGTAACTCTTCCTCGCTGGATAGGTCACACACGGATAATAGCAGTGCCATTAAACTGGCCGCTGTATTGCCAGCAAATTCTGGCCTGGAGGAAGATAGAAACTGAACAGCTAATCTTTGATGTCCCCTTTCAGCCTTTTCCTTAATGTTCCTGTTGTTTAGGTGCACGGGAAATGTGTCTGTCAGCACAACACAGCTGGGGACCACTGTGAGAGATGTGCACCCCTCTACAATGACCAGCCATGGCAACCAGGGGATGGAAAGACAGGGACACCAAATCAGTGTGCAAGTAAGAAAGCCAAGATCACATTAACATTTATCGTGCAACCTCAATCCTCCAAAAGGAGAGCGTAGAGGGAGCTTTACTCTGTATCTAACCCCGTGCTGTACCTGTCCTGGGAGTGTTTGATGGGGACAGTGTAGAGGGAGCTTTACTCTGTATCTAACCCCGTGCTGTACCTGTCCTGGGAGTGTTTGATGGGGACAGTGTAGAGGGAGCTTTACTCTGTATCTAACCCCGTGCTGTACCTGTCCTGGGAGTGTTTGATGGGGACAGTGTAGAGGGAGCTTTACTCTGTATCTAACCCCGTGCTGTACCTGTCCTGGGAGTGTTTGATGGGGACAGTGTAGAGGGAGCTTTACTCTGTATCTAACCCCGTGCTGTACCTGTCCTGGGAGTGTTTGATGGGGACAGTGTAGAGGGAGCTTTACTCTGTATCTAACCCCGTGCTGTACCTGTCCTGGGAGTGTTTGATGGGGACAGTGTAGAGGGAGCTTTACTCTGTATCTAACCCCGTGCTGTACCTGTCCTGGGAGTGTTTGATGGGGGACAGTGTAGAGGGAGCTTTACTCTGTATCTAACCCCGTGCTGTATCTGTCCTGGGAGTGTTTGATGGGGACAGTGCAGAGGGAGCTTTACGCTGTATCTAACCCCGTGCTGCACCTGCCCTGGGTGTGTTTGATGGGGGACAGTGTAGAGGGAGCTTTACTCTGTATCTAACCCCGTGCTGTACCTGCCCTGGGAGTGCAGAGGGGGTTTCTATGTGGGTTGGCATCAGAAGTAATGACTTTGAAATCTGCCATAAAACTCCCACTAATGTGAAAGGTGCAGAATCTCATCTTTTACCTGGTCTTGGCTCCATGTAACTCCAGTCCCCCCGTTTGTGGGGATGTCACTTTAAGCCATCTGAAGATCACTGAGTGAACCAATCGCCTTTGCTTCAGGTCAGAACCCCAAAGCATGCTGGGATAGCTGACGGAACACAATAAATGGGAACAAGTCACATGACCGTCACAGGAGAAAACTCAGTGTTCCCCAGTGTGATTGGCTCGTTAACCATGGTTCAGATGGGGTTGTGGTGGTGGGGGGGCTGATTGAAGTCAGTCACAGATTGAGGTCAGTCGGTGATGCCCTGGCCAATTGGCTCAGTGCCCTCAGGGGACGTGTGGGTGGTGTCCACATCCAGAGATAATGAGACTGCATTCCTGCCCTGACAGAATGTCAATGCCATGGCCACGCGGAGAGCTGCCACTTTAACCAGAAGGTCTGGCTGGCATCGGGCAAGCGGACAGGAGGAATCTGCCACGCCTGCCAGCACCACACCGAGGGTCGTCATTGCCAACGGTGCCAGCCTGGGTTTTACCGAGATCGCAGGAAACCGCTATCAGCACCAGATGTCTGTAAAGGTGAGGACGTTGCCAGATAGCCGGAGAATGACCCATCGGCAGTCAGCAGCGGCACCAAACCCCAGTCCCAAGACTTCACCACAAAATCCAAGCTGACTTACCCATTCAGTACTGAGGTAGTGCCGCACTGTCAGAGGGTCAGTACTGAGGGAGTGCCGCACTGTCAGAGGGTCAGTGCTGAGGGAGTGCCGCACTGTCAGAGGGTCAGTACTGAGGGAGTGCCGCACTGTCAGAGGGTCAGTGCTGAGGGAGTGCTGCACTGTCAGAGGGTCAGTACTGAGGGAGTGCCGCACTGTCAGAGGGTCAGTGCTGAGGGAGTGCTGCACTGTCAGAGGGTCAGTACTGAGGGAGTGCTGCACTGTCAGAGGGTCAGTACTGAGGGAGTGCCGCACTGTCAGAGAGTCAGTACTGAGGGAGTGCCGCACTGTGAGAGGGTCAGTACTGAGGGAGTGCGGCACTGTCAGAGGGTCAGTACTGAGGGAGTGCCGCACTGTGAGAGGGTCAGTACTGAGGGAGTGCGGCACTGTCAGAGGGTCAGTACTGAGGGAGTGCCGCACTGTGAGAGGGTCAGTACTGAGGGAGTGCGGCACTGTCAGAGGGTCAGTACTGAGGGAGTGCCGCACTGTCAGAGGGTCAGTACTGAGGGAGTGCGGCACTGTCAGAGGGTCAGTACTGAGGGAGTGCCGCACTGTCAGAGGGTCAGTACTGAGGGAGTGCCGCACTGTCAGAGGGTCAGTACTGAGGGAGTGCCGCACTGTCAGAGGGTCAGTACTGAGGGAGTGCCGCACTGTCAGAGGGTCAGTACTGAGGGAGTGCCGCACTGTCAGAGGGTCAGTACTGAGGGAGTGCCGCACTGTCAGAGGGTCAGTACTGAGGGAGTGCCGCACTGTCAGAGGGTCAGTACTGAGGGCGTGCCGCACTGTCAGAGAGTCAGTACTGAGGGAGTGCCGCACTGTCAGAGGGTCAGTACTGAGGGAGTGCCGCACTGTCAGAGGGTCAGTACTGAGGGAGTGCCGCACTGTCAGAGGGTCAGTACTGAGGGAGTGCCGCACTGTCAGAGGGTCAGTACTGAGGGAGTGCCGCACTGTCAGAGGGTCAGTACTGAGGGCGTGCCGCACTGTCAGAGGGTCAGTACTGAGGGAGTGCCGCACTGTCAGAGGGTCAGTACTGAGGGAGTGCGGCACTGTCAGAGGGTCAGTACTGAGGGAGTGCCGCACTGTGAGAGGGTCAGTACTGAGGGAGTGCGGCACTGTCAGAGGGTCAGTACTGAGGGAGTGCCGCACTGTGAGAGGGTCAGTACTGAGGGAGTGCGGCACTGTCAGAGGGTCAGTACTGAGGGCGTGCCGCACTGTCAGAGGGTCAGTACTGAGGGAGTGCGGCACTGTCAGAGGGTCAGTACTGAGGGAGTGCCGCACTGTCAGAGGGTCAGTACTGAGGGAGTGCTGCACTGTCAGAGGGTCAGTACTGAGGGAGTGCTGCACTGTCAGAGGGTCAGTACTGAGGGAGTGCCGCACTGTCAGAGGGTCAGTACTGAGGGAGTGCCGCACTGTCAGAGGGTCAGTACTGAGGGAGTGCCGCACTGTCAGAGGGTCAGTACTGAGGGAGTGCCGCACTGTCAGAGGGTCAGTACTGAGGGAGTGCCGCACTGTCAGAGGGTCAGTACTGAGGGAGTGCCGCACTGTCAGAGGGTCAGTACTGAGGGCGTGCCGCACTGTCAGAGGGTCAGTACTGAGGGAGTGCCGCACTGTCAGAGGGTCAGTACTGAGGGAGTGCCGCACTGTCAGAGGGTCAGTACTGAGGGAGTGCCGCACTGTCAGAGGGTCAGTACTGAGGGAGTGCCGCACTGTCAGAGGGTCAGTACTGAGGGCGTGCAGACAGGATGGGCCAAATGTTTTCTTTCAGTCCTTTAACTATTCAGTGACTGTGGCACAGGGGAGACCTGGCCATGGAATCGATTATATCCGTGTAAGAAGGCAGGACACGGCTCAGGTTAATGTTTCTGCCTCCATTCAATGCAGCATTCCTGTGTCGTAATGAGTGGGGGGGGCTCCACAGTCGAGAGTTCCTTCCCTCAGGTGAGCAATGTCCTTCCCTCTTGGGTAGACATTGGATATGTCACAGGCGCCAGTTTAAAGAGAGCAGGGAAGCTTTCTCGCTGTCCCGGCCAATATTAATCCTTTCACAAATATCACCAGTATCAGGTTAGTATCAGGATCCATGTTTGTGGGATCTTGCTGTGTGTATCAGGTTGCCACATTTCCCAAGTCACTACACTTGAAAAGCAGTTCATTGACTGTAATGCAGAGGCTGGGAATTCTGCAGAGAGTAACTCACCTCCTGACCCCCCAAAGCCTATCCACCATCTACACGGCACAAGTCAGGAGTGTGATGGAATACTCCCCACTTGCCTGGATGGGTGCAGCTCCAACAACACTCAAGAAGCTCAACACCATCCAGGACAAAACAGCCCCACATTATTGGCATCCTTTCCACAAACATTATTTTCCTCCACTATTGGTGCACCGGGGCAGCCGTGTGCAGCATCTACTAGATACACTGCAGCAACTCACCAAGGCTCCTTAGACAACACCTTCCAAACCCACAACCAGTTCCAGCTAGAAGTACAAAGGCAGCAGATACCTGGGAACACCACCACCTGGAGCTTCCCCTTTGAGTCACTCACCATCCTGACTTGGAAATATATCACCGTTCCTTCACTGTCGCTGGGTCAGAAACTTGGAACTCCCTCCTAACAGCACTGTGGGTGTACCTGCATCACATGGACTGCAGCGGTTCAAGGAGGCAGCTCACCACCACCTTCCCAAGGGGCAGTTAGAGATGGACAACATATACCGGCCTAGCCAGTGATGCCCACATCCCATGAATGAATATACAAGCAATGATAATCCAGTGCTGCTGTGGACAGGTGGTAACCGAGGGCCGGGGAGGGGGCGGGGCGAGGGGGGGGTTGGGATTGGATAGAAATTGAGCTCGATGTGGATGTTAACAGTGCGATCGAAGCTGCTTATGAAGTTGAGAAATGGATGGAACTGGAAACCAAATGTTGATGGCACGGTGGAGAAGCCGGGGTGATGGGCGGTAGCACAGTGGAGAAGCCGGGGTGATGGGCGGTAGCACAGTGAAGAAGCCGGGGTGATGGGCGGTAGCACAGTGAAGAAGCCGGGGTGATGGGTGCACGGTGGCACAGTGGAGAAGCCGGGGTGATGGGTGCACGGTAGCACAGTGGAGAAGCCGGGGTGATGGGTGCACGGTGGCACAGTGGAGAAGCCGGGGTGATGGGTGCACGGTGGCACAGTGGAGAAGCCGGGGTGATGGGCGCACGGTGGCACAGTGGAGAAGCCGGGGTGATGGGTGCACGGTGGCACAGTGGAGAAGCCGGGGTGATGGGTGCACGGTGGCACAGTGGAGAAGCCGGGGTGATGGGCGCACGGTGGCACAGTGGAGAAGCCGGGGTGATGGGCGGTGGCACAGTGGAGAAGCCGGGGTGATGGGCGCACGGTGGCACAGTGGAGAAGCCGGGGTGATGGGCGGTGGCACAGTGGAGAAGCCGGGGTGATGGGTGCACGGTGGCACAGTGGAGAAGCCGGGGTGATGGGTGCACGGTGGCACAGTGAAGAAGCCGGGGTGATGGGCGGTAGCACAGTGGAGAAGCCGGGGTGATGGGTGCACGGTGGCACAGCGGAGAAGCCGGGGTGATGGGTGCACGGTGGCACGGTGGAGAAGCCGGGGTGATGGGCGGTAGCACAGTGGAGAAGCCGGGGTGATGGGTGCACGGTGGCACAGCGGAGAAGCCGGGGTGATGGGCGGTGGCACAGCGGAGAAGCCGGGGTGATGGCCACACGGTGGCACAGTGGAGAAGCCGGGGTGATGGGCGGTAGCACAGTGGAGAAGCCGGGGTGATGGGTGCACGGTGGCACAGTGGAGAAGCCGGGGTGATGGCCACACGGTGGCACAGTGGAGAAGCCGGGGTGATGGGCGGTAGCACAGTGGAGAAGCCGGGGTGATGGGTGCACGGTGGCACAGTGGAGAAGCCGGGGTGATGAGCGGTAGCACAGTGGAGAAGCCGGGGTGATGGGCGGTAGCACAGTGGAGAAGCCGGGGTGATGGGTGCACGGTGGCACAGTGGAGAAGCCGGGGTGATGGGTGCACGGTGGCACAGTGGAGAAGCCGGGGTGATGGGCGGTAGCACAGTGGAGAAGCCGGGGTGATGGGTGCACGGTGGCACAGTGGAGAAGCCGGGGTGATGGGCGGTGGCACAGCGGAGAAGCCGGGGTGATGGCCACACGGTGGCACAGTGGAGAAGCCGGGGTGATGGGCGCACGGTGGCACAGCGGAGAAGCCGGGGTGATGGGCGGTGGCACAGCGGAGAAGCCGGGGTGATGGCCACACGGTGGCACAGTGGAGAAGCCGGGGTGATGGGCACATGGTGGCACGGTGGAGAAGCCGGGGTGATGGGCGCACGGTGGCACAGTGGAGAAGCCGGGGTGATGGGCACATGGTGGCACAGTGAAGAAGCCGGGGTGATGGGCGCACGGTGGCACAGCGGAGAAGCCGGGGTGATGGGCGGTGGCACAGCGGAGAAGCCGGGGTGATGGCCACACGGTGGCACAGTGAAGAAGCCGGGGTGATGGGCGCACGGTGGCACAGCGGAGAAGCCGGGGTGATGGGCGCACGGTGGCACAGTGAAGAAGCCGGGGTGATGGGCGCACGGTGGCACAGTGAAGAAGCCGGGGTGATGGGCGGTGGCACAGTGGAGAAGCCGGGGTGATGGGCGGTGGCACAGCGGAGAAGCCGGGGTGATGGGAAACATGGTGGCACAGTGAAGAAGCCGGGGTGATGGGCGGTGGCACAGTGAAGAAGCCGGGGTGATGGGTGCACGGTGGCACAGTGGAGAAGCCGGGGTGATGGCCACACGGTGGCACAGCGGAGAAGCCGGGGTGATGGGCGCACGGTGGCACAGCGGAGAAGCCGGGGTGATGGGTGCACGGTGGCACAGCGGAGAAGCCGGGGTGATGGGCGCACGGTGGCACAGCGGAGAAGCCGGGGTGATGGGCGCACGGTGGCACAGCGGAGAAGCCGGGGTGATGGGCGCACGGTGGCACAGCGGAGAAGCCGGGGTGATGGGCGGTGGCACAGTGGAGAAGCCGGGGTGATGGGCGGTGGCACAGTGAAGAAGCCGGGGTGATGGCCACACGGTGGCACAGTGGAGAAGCCGGGGTGATGGGCGGTGGCACCGCGGAGAAGCCGGGGTGATGGGCGCACGGTGGCACAGCGGAGAAGCCGGGGTGATGGGCGGTGGCACAGCGGAGAAGCCGGGGTGATGGGCGCACGGTGGCACAGCGGAGAAGCCGGGGTGATGGGAAACATGGTGGCACAGTGAAGAAGCCGGGGTGATGGGCACACGGTAGCACAGTGAAGAAGCCGGGGTGATGGGAAACATGGTGGCGAAGCCAGTGTAATATCTCAATAGAGGGCTCAGAAGTGAAAGAGCCATTGAGTAATTTACAGCTCAGAAGGCCATTCTGCCCACTGGGCCCATTCTGCCTCTCTGTGGAACAATCCAGTCAGTCCCCCTCAGTCCCCATGACCCTGCTGGCTGCCCATCCAATTTTCATTCATTGTCTCCACTTCCACCGCTCTCGTAGGCAGTGAGTTCCAGTTCATCATCACTCACTGTGAATAAAAACTCTTCCTCGTGTTCCTGCGTATCTTGTCTGAACCTTAAATCCATGTCCCCAATCTCTGTACAATCAGCCAATTTGAACAGCTTTTCTTTCTCTGTCTGATTTAACCCTATCACAATCGAGTTCACCTCGATCGAATCTCCCCTCAATCTCCTTCACTCAAGGAGAACAACGCCAGCTTCTCCAACCCAACCTCGGAACTAAAACCCCTCATTGCTGGAACCAATCTGGTAAATCTCCCTCCCCGCCCTCTCAGTGACCCTCACATCCTTCCTGAGGTGTAGTGACCAGAACTGGACACAATTCCCTCGTTGTGACCTATCCCGAGCTTTGGAAAGGTTCAGTGCAGCTTCCCTGTTTTCCTGCTCAATGTCTGGGCTACAAGTTGGGCTTCAGGAAAAGGGAAAATAGTCACATTTGCAATTGGTGGGTTGGAGAGAGAGGGAGTTTGGATTGGTGAGCACACGGTCATTTTCAACTTTGACCTTTCCCCTCAGCTTGTTCTTGCCACCCTGTGGGCTCGACGAACTCCACCTTTAACAGAAGCTGGAAGTGTGACCCCCGGAGTGGATACTGCTACTGCCAGCCCGGAGTGGGTGACCCACAGTGCAGCAGCTGCCTGCTGGGATACTGGGGCTTCGGAGAGGCCGGCTGTAAGCCTTGTGACTGTGCAGGAGCCTGCGACCCCCAAACTGGCCAATGTCTGGGCAAGTGAGTATAACTCCTTTCCCCAATTCCCTCACCACCAGAAAATGGTGACAATTAACTGTGTGAAGGTTCACCAGTGAACGAAGCCCCGATAAAAATAACAACCCAATTCGCCCACAGAAAGTATTGGTGGGCAATTCCATTGTGGAAACCATTATGCATCATAATGTACTCACATGAAACCCTCACCTGCACATGCCTACATACGGACACAATAACAACTTGCATTCATGTAGCACCTTCAGCAGAATAAAACATCCCAAGCTGCTGTCCTGGGAGTGTTTGATGGGGATAGTGCAGAGGGAGCTTCACTCTGTATCTAACCCTGTGCTGTACCTGTCCTGGGAGTGTTTGATGGGGACAGTGTAGAGGGAGCTTTACTCTGTATCTAACCCCGTGCTGTACCTGTCCTGGGAGTGTTTGATGGGGACAGTGTAGAGGGAGCTTTACTCTGTATCTAACCCCATGCTGTACCTATCCTGGGAGTGTTTGGTGGGGACAGTGTAAACGGAGCATTACTCTGTATCTAACCCCATGCAGTACCTGTCCTGGGAGTGTTTGATGGGGACAGTGTAGAGGGAACTTTACTCTGTATCTAACCCCGTGCTGTACCTGTCCTGGGAGTGTTTGATGGGGACAGTGTAGAGGGAGCTTTACTCTGTATCTAACCCCGTGCTGTACCTGTCCTGGGAGTGTTTGATGGGGACAGTGTAGAGGGAGCTTTACTCTGTATCTAACCCCGTGCTGTACCTGTCCTGGGAGTGTTTGATGGGAACAGTGTAGAGGGAGCTTTACTGTGTATCTAACCCCGTGCTGTACCTGTCCTGGGAGTGTTTGATGGGGGACAGTGTAGAGGGAGCTTTACTCTGTATCTAACCCCGTGCTGTACCTGTCCTGGGAGTGTTTGATGGGGACAGTGTAGAGGGAGCTTTACTGTGTATCTAACCCCGTGCCGTACCTGTCCTGGGAGTGTTTGATGGGGGACAGTGTAGAGGGAGCTTTACTCTGTATCTAACACCGTGCGGTACCTGTCCTGGGAGTGTTTGATGGGAACAGTGTAGAGGGAGCTTTACTGTGTATCTAACCCTGTGCAGTACCTGCCCTGGGAGTGTTTGATGGGGACAGTGTACAGGGAGCTTTACTCTGTATCTAACCCCGTGCTGTATCTGTCCTGGGAGTGTTTGATGTGGACAGTGTAGAGGGAGCTTTACTCTGTATCTAACCCCATGCTGTACCTATCCTGGGAGTGTTTGGTGGGGACAGTGTAAACGGAGCATTACTCTGTATCTAACCCCATGCAGTACCTGTCCTGGGAGTGTTTGATGGGGACAGTGTAGAGGGAGCTTTACTCTGTATCTAACCCTGTGCTGTACCTGTCCTGGGAGTGTTTGATGGGGGACAGTGTAGAGGGAGCTTTACTCTGTATCTAACCCCGTGCTGTACCTGTCCTGGGAGTGTTTGATGGGGACCGTGTAGAGGGAGCTTTACTCTGTATCTAACCCCGTGCTGTACCTGTCCTGGGAGTGTTTGGTTATGATACTGAGAAACACATTGAGGATTTAGGCTGTTCCATCACAGTAACGTTGTGCAGTTTGGATATAAAATTCCCAAATAATCCCCTTGCAATCGGTGATCAGTTTGCTGAGTATTTGTTATCGTTTTTATTTGTCCGAAATACTCACCGGCTCCCTTTCTACTTTGCAGCTTTGAAAATAAAAACATTCTCAATATTCCCATTGGTGGTCGGATTCCAGATGTGAGTGACATTGCGACCAATGAGAGTGGGGAGGGCTGGAGCTGGGAAGATGAGCAGGGATTCTCAGCACTCAGACATTCTGGTAGGTCACAACAACAACTTGCATTCATATAGCAGCTTTATGGGAGGTGTTATCAGACAAAACTTGGCACCAAGTCAGGTTCGAGAGGCTATTGTGTTGGCCAAACGAGTGGGGTTAGGGAGGGAATCCTGGAGTTTTAGTCTCGGCAGCTGAATTCACAACGGCCAATTGTGGAGTGATGGATATCGGGGAATGCCTGAAAATTGGAGGAGTGCAGAGATGTTGGGAGGATTGTAACATTGGAGATTACTGAGATCCAGAGGGGTCAGTTCTCCGGAGGTTTTAGAATGAGTAGGAAGGGAATGGGAGGTAACATCACCAGGCTTAGTTACATATCTTATATCCGCCACTGTCTCCAGTCTCCAGATCAGAAAAACCATCTCGAGGCACTGGAGAAGAGGAGCAAAGATTTTGCAAGATAACTTTGCGGATGCACCTATCAGGAAGGACAGACTGGGCCTTCTTTCTCCAACAAACAGAGAGGAGAAAGAAGCCATTAAAATAATGAATAGTTTGAGAGGTAGATCGGGAATGTGGAACTCGCTCTCACAGGGAGTGGGGAGAATATAGGACTCGCTCTCACAGGGAGTGGGGAGAATGTGGAACTCACTCCCACGGGAAGTGGGGAGAATGTGGGACTCACTCCCATGGGGAGTGGGGAGAATGTGGGACTCGCTCCCACAGAGAGTGGGGAGAATGTGGGACTCGCTCCCACAGAGAGTGGGGAGAATGTGGGACTCGCTCCCATGGGGAGTGGGGAGAATGTGGAACTCACTCCCACAGGGAGTGGGGAGAATGTGGGACTCACTCCCACGGGGAGTGGGGAGAATGTGGGACTCACTCCCACAGAAAGTGGGAAGAATGTGGGACTCGCTCTCACAGGGCGTGGGGAGAATGTGTGACTCGCTCCCATGGGGAATGGGGAGAATGTGGGACTCACTCCCATGGGGAATGGGGAGAATGTGGGACTCGCTCCCATGGGGAGTGGGGAGAATGTGGGACTTGCTCCCACAGAGAGTGGCGGGAATGTGGAACTCACTCCCACGAGGAGTGGGGAGAATGTGGAACTCGCTCCCACAGGGAGTGGGGAGAATGTGGGACTCGCTCCCACAGGGACTGGGGAGAATGTGAGACTCGCTCCCATGGGGAGTGGGGAGAATGTGGGAACCATTCTCACAGGGAGTGGGGAGAATGTGGAACTCACTCCCACAGGGAGTGGGGAGAATGTGGGACTCGCTCCCACAGGGAGTGGGGAGAATGTGGGACTCGCTCCCACGGGGAGTGGGGTGAATGTGGGACTCGTTCACACAGGAAGTGGGAAGAACGTGAGATTCGCTTCCACAGGGAGTGGGGAGAATGTGGGAACCATTCTCACAGGGAGTGGGGAGAATGTGGAACTCACTCCCACAGGGAGTGGGGAGAATGTGGGACACGCTCCCACGGGGAGTGGGGTGAATGTGGGACTCGTTCCCATCGGGAGTGGGGAGAATGTGGGTCTCGCTCCCACGGGGAGTGGGGAGAATATTGGACTCGCTCCCACAGGGAGTGGGGAGAATGTGGGACTCAATCCCACGGGGAGTGGGGAGAATGTGGGACTCACTCACACGAGGAGTGGGGAGAATGTGGGAACCGTTCCCACGAGGAGTGTGGAGAATGTGGGAACCGTTCCCATGGGGAGTGGGGAGAATGTGGAACTCGCTCCCACAGGGAGTGGGGAGAATGTGGGACTCACTCCCACAGGGAGTGGGGAGAATGTGGGACTCGCTCCCAGGAAGTGGGGAGAATGTGGGAACCGTTCCCACGAGGAGTGGGGAGAATGTGGGAACTGTTCCCACAGGGAGTGGGGAGAATGTGAGGCTCGCTCCCATGGGGAGTGGGGAGAATGTGGGAACCATTCTCACAGGGAGTGGGAAGAATGTGGAACTCACTCCCACAGGGAGTGGGGAGAATGTGGGACTCACTCCCACGGGGAGTGGGGTGAATGTGGGACTCGTTCCCACAGGGAGTGGGGAGAATGTGGGACTCACTCCCACAGGAAGTGGGAAGAATGTGAGACTCGCTCCCACGGGGAGTGGGGTGAATGTGGGACTCGTTCCCACAGAGAGTGGCGAGAATGTGGAACTCGCTCCCACAAGGAGTGGGGAGAATGTGGGAACCGTTCCCACAGGGAGTGGGGAGAATGTGGGTCTTGCTCCCACGGGGAGTGTGGAGAATGTGGGAACCGTTCCCGCAGGGAGTGGGGAGAATGTGGGAACCGTTCCCGCAGGGAGTGGGGAGAATGTGGAACTCGCTCCCACTAGGAGTGGGGAAAATGTGGGACTCGCTCCCACAGGGAGTGGGGAGAATGTGGGACTCGCTCCCACAGGGAGTGGGGAGAATATGGGAACCGTTCCCACGAGGAGTGGGGAGAATGTGGGAACCGTTCCCATGGGGAGTGGGGAGAATGTGGGAACCGTTCCCACGGGAAGTGGGGGGAATGTGGAACTCGCTCCCACGAGGAGTGGGGAGAATGTGGGAACCGTTCCCACAGGGAGTGGGGAGAATGTGGGACTCGCTCCCACGGGGAGTGGGGAGAATGTGAGACTCGCTCCCAGGGAGTGGGGAGAATGTGGGAACCGTTCCCACGAGGAGTGGGGAGAATGTGGGACTCGCTCCCACGGGGAGTGGGGAGAATGTGGGACTCGCTCCCACGAGGAATGGGGAGAATGTGTGACTCGCTCCCACGGGGAGTGGGGAGAATGTGTGACTCACTCCCACAGGGAGTGGGGAGAATGTGGGACTTGCTCCCACAGGGAGTGGGGAGAATGTGGGACTCACTCCCACAGGGAGTGGGGAAAATGTGGGACTCGCTCCGACGGGGAGTGGGGAGAATGTGGAACTTGAGCGGAGCTGGATAAACACACGAGGGAGAGAGAGGGTGGGACAAAGAGGAGATGGAAGGAGGCTTGTGTGGAAACACTGACATTGGCCGGTTGGATCAAACAGATATTAGGAATTATTAATAAAGGAAGTCGGTAGCCCTCTGACACTTATTGATAGCAATAATCTAGAGATTATCAGTTTAAATCCCAGGATGGGGTGAAATAAAAAGCTGGTTTCAGTAAACGTGACCGTGAAGCTGGTTTGTTGAGAATATTGGATTTCTGGATGAGAATGCAAAATGGTCTTTCTAATCTTCATTGTAAAATCCCGGGTCTCGGAGGACATGGCCAGAATGGAGTTCATAGAATCATAGAAACCCTACAGTGCAGAAAGAGGCCATTTGGCCCATCCAGTCTGCACCGACCACAATCCCACCCAGGCCCTACCCCCATATCTCTACACATTTACCCGCGAATCCCTCTAACCTACGCATCTCAGGACACTAAGGGGCAATTTTAGCATGGCCAATCAACCTAACCAGAGCACCCGGAGGAAATTCACGCAGACACGGGGAGAATGTGCAAACTCCGCACAGACAGTGACCCAAGCCGGAAATCGAACCCAGGTCCCTGGAGCTGTGAAGCAGCAGTGCTAACCACTGTGCTACCGTGCCGCCCCGTACCGAACCGAGTTATTAATTAATCAGTAATCAATCTCTGTCAATTAGTCTGAGACATTGAGGCCCAATCCAGTGGGGGTCTATACGTGACTCCAGGTCCACACCGACATTGTTGATCCTCGGCGTGATCTGAAAATGTCCACCAAGGCTCTCAGCCAGTGTAACTGGGAATGAGCGATACAGACTGAGCCGCTCACATCCCCAGCATGGCACCCTGGAGATTAAACATTTCCCTTCAAGTAAAAACCGGTGTCTTGGTGAGTTGACGGTTATCGATTCTATTTCCAGCATCTCTTTAAAATCTGAAGCAAACAGATGTAGATGAGACTTGTGGAGTGCGGGGGTGGCAAACTGTTAGATCAAACATCCCCTCATATTGTGAAGAAATGGATCAGAACACAGGGACAGAAGTTTCACATCGACAATACCGGGATCCCAGACTGGGGGTTTCCTCACATTGCCTGATGTGTGAATGGGACGTGGGTGACACTAACTGGAATATTCTTACTCCATTTCCATGTGTTTGTTTAATGCCCACTTGACCCCGCTCTCTCTGTCACTCTAGAGAAGTGCTTCTGCAAGGAGACCTTGCTGGGAGGTGCCACATACTTTTGTCAGATGAAGTACACCTACGGTAAGCGATGCTAAAACCTGTTGCCGTCCAGACACAGGGAGGTCCAAGCATTGCCTTCCCACTTTCCAATCCTGCAGCAACTTAACACCAACTGTTCCCAACCAGAGCTCCATGTTGGGGTCATAGAAACACACTCCCCAAGGCCATTCAGCCCATTCAGGTGTTTGTGTTGGCTCTCTGTCTCACCCAATATCCCAAATACATTTGCCCTCCAGCAGGGGTAACTGGATATAGATCAGGAGCAGAAATCCTGGCTGAACTCCCCCCTCCCGAATCCAGCAGCATGAACTGAATTGCAATCCCCTGATTTCTGCCTTGCCTGAGGTGAGTTAGTTCAGTGCAGAGCTCAGTTGTACTCTGCTCCCCCTGTTAGGGAGTGTGGAGGCAGGAAAGGCGGTTAGTTCCATGGGACGGTGGCATTCCAGAGTCCTGCCACTCCCCAGAATTAAGTCCTGTGCAGGAAGGCTCGTGGTTCCCCTTCCCACCCTGCTGTTTATAGAGGCCTTTAAATGGCCAATTAAAAAACAGTTGAGGGTCTCAAGCACTGAATCCCTCCAGTGCAGAAAGGGACCATTCGGCCCATCAAGTCTGCACCAACTCTCCAAAGGAGCAACCCACCCAGGCCTTCCCCTCCACCTATCCACGTAACTCTGTGCATTTACCATGATTAATCCACCTAACCCACACATCGTCAGACTGTGGAAGGAAACTGGAGCGCCCGGAGGAAACCCACGCAGACACGGGGAGAATGTGCAAACTCCGCACAGACAGTCACCCCAGCGGGAATTGAACCCGGGTCCCTGGCGCTGTGAGGCAGCAGCGCTAACCACTGTGCCACCGTGCCGCTTCTATTAACCACTGTTGGCTGGGTCTTTTGCTTTGCGGTGCGCACGACGGGAGAACCTGTGTGAGCTGCTTGTCACCTCTGGTTGGGGGGAATGGGGAGAACCTCGATCAGAGAGACTGGACATCGGGAAGAGGGAGACACGGTGAAAACCAATCCCCCTGTCTTTCTGCTAAACCCCCCTTCCACCATGACTTACCTGTGGCCTGGGGGCTCCACGATCAGGATTCTGATGTCTGTCCCTCCACCCACCACCATCACTTCCTCAGTGCTGGTCCTGAGCACAAGCTGCCAGCTTCTGATTGGTTGCCAGCTCTCAGTCGGCCCCCAGGGTCAGACTCCATGGGAAGGCCTCGCCTTGCCTGATTGGCTGTGATCCACTGGGCCTTCCCAGTGTGGCTCTGCCCCAGCAGGCGAGACCCCAGAAGCTCGCCAAGATTCCACCCAATGTCCCGGTGCGGCACCTAGCGTCAGGGTTAGCTCTCGCCCAGCTACCAGTCACAGGCTGGTGGAGGTTTACATGATGGAAATAAACTGAGAACCAGGTCCTGACCAGATGTGATCGAGCCCCTGTCCAGCTGTGAGCAGTTTCTTCGGGGACCATTCCACTTGCACTGAATATCTTGGCAATGATGTGCTCAACCGGGATCTTGGGTTCATGTCACACTATCTGTAACCCCCATGACTTGCCTGGGCTTGCAAAATCTCACTAACTGTCCTGGCTGGAGACAATACACATCTCTTTAACCTGTGCTTAACGCTCTCTCCACTCACATTGTCTGTAACTTTAAGACTTGATTACCTGTAAAGACTCGCATTCCAACTATTATTTTGTAAATTGAGTTTGTGTCTTTATATGCCCTGTTTGTGATCAGAACTCCCACTCACCTGATGAAGGGGCAGCGCTCCGAAAGCTAGTGGCTTTTGCTACCAAATAAACTTGTTGGACTTTAACCTGGTGTTGTGAGACTTATTACTATCTTGGCAATGCCAGAGGCGCAGTGACTTCACTGCGGGGTCTCTGACACTGTCCTCTTGTTAAACTGGAACGGGTTTTCCTGTGTAATGAAGTCTGTTCTTTTCCACCAGTTATCAAGGCGAGGGTCCTCTCTGCTCATGACAAAGGAACTCACGCTGAGGTCAACGTCAAAGTAAAGAAGGTGATGAAAGCTGGCAAAGTGAAAATCACCCGGGGCAACTGGAGCATTTACCCTGAATCCTGGACCAAGCGCGGATGTACATGTCCCTTACTCAACCCTGGTGAGTGACAGAGGGGCTTGTCGGGGCTGGGAACATGGGTTGAGTTCAGCATAAGGAATGGTCGACGTATTCTTATCTGATCTGTGGACAGCGTTCCCTGGCCTTGCTACCTTGCTAACTCTGGAACATCCTCTCGCCAACCCTCCCCCCCACACAGCCTGCAATTATGTCAGTTAGGGGATCGTAAAACTCTCCTCAATGTAATGTTGGACGCCCCCACCCCCCGCTCCACCCCCCGCTCCACCAGCTTGGTATGAACCTCAGTTAGAATAATGAAGTAGAGTTTCTGAGTTATTTCTGGAATAAATCACTGGATTCTGGATGCTAAAAATAGCAGAATTTTAAATGCGAGTCTCACCCGTAACCACCGAACACCGGAATTCTGTGAACCTTGCTGCCAGCTCAGATATCCATTTGCCTGAAGCAGTTCAAACGCAAAACTGGCCATGCCCCCACTGAACACGCCCCCCCCCCCCTCACCCCGCAGCCATGCCACCCCTGGACATGCCCCCATTGACCATGCCCCCCCCACTGACCATGCACCCCACCAAGCCATGCTCCCCCTGGACATGCCGCCATTGACTATTCATCCCATTCATCCCCCCCCCCAGGTCGTGTCCCCCACCAGGCCGGGTCCCCCCACAAGGCCGTACTTCCCTGGCCGTGCTCCCATTGGCAGTAGTGAATTTGCTGCAAGATGCTCGATGGGTTAATCAGTCTGTCTCCAAGCCAGAACATTCTTGACTCCTTGGAGCTCAGAGTACTTTCTCGTGTCTCTTTAAGAGTTTGTCACTCAAAGACAGTTCTTGTTTTCCTCTCTCGGACAGGCACCGATTACCTGATTGCCGGTTACGAAGCAAGCCGAACGGGCAGACTCCTGGTCAACATGGACAGCCTCGTCACGCCATGGCGAGCGGGCACGGCCAAATGGGTGGCGCACAACCTGCGTGTGGGCTGCAAGTGACCGTAGCACATCTGAGTGGCACTGGAGTCTCGCCATTCACTGTACAATGCGTGTAATCAGCTCCCCATTCAACCCAGTTCCAGGGTGAAGTGTTGAGGGAAACTACAAGATGGCAACTGGCACGATCCCTCTTTCAAAGCAGCCACAGATTCATGCACCTTGCTTCGAGTAAATGCTTCAGTCCCTCCCGCCTCTCTGCTCTGTCATCCTGAAAGATCAGGAACTCTTATCATCAAACAATATGATAGCAGCATTTCTAATTGATGGGTCTCTGGCACCTTCCATGTTGTCCACGTCCGGAGCGCTCAGCCTGTGCTCCAGGTGGCTCTGTGCTTGGAGTTCATATCCACAATGGTGTCTTCACCCCAGCACTTTGTCTTGCTTTGGACCCAACCAGTAGATCCATTCAAACACTGTCTTTATTCCTGTTTATTTGGTTGTATTTTCAGTCACAGGTTTCAGTACTTTGAGAAGTTTTGTAAAAATAATTAAAGAGTTGTTATTGTTTTCTAAATTGACTCTCGTATTGGCCACAAGGCATCATGCCCACCTCAAACTATAAGCTGTTCCCAAATTGAGTTACCCACCCTCCAGGATTGCCCTGGAGTACCCTGGGATATAAGGTCAATCTAAAGTAAAGTTTATTGATTAGTCACATTAACGCTGCAATGAAGTTACTGTGAAAATCCCCTAGTCGCCACACTCTTGCGCTTGTTCGGGTCAATGCATCTAAACAGCACATCTTTCAGACTGTGGGAGGAAACCAGGGCACCCGGAGGAAACCCACGCAGACACGGGGAGAACGTGCAGACTTCACACAGACAGTGACCCAAGCCGGGAATCAAACCCAGGTCCCCGGCGCTGTGAGGCAGCCGTGCTAGCCACTGTGCTGCCGTGCTCCCACGGGGAGCAGGTGAGGTGAATAGTATAAAGACAGCAATGAGGAAGCTGGATAAACACACGAGGGAGAGAGGAATAGAAGGAGATGCTGATAGGGTGAGATGAAGCATTATGGGAAGAGACTTGTGTGGAACATTAACAGCAGAATAGACCATTGGGGTCGAATGGCCTGTATCTGCTTTGTACGTACTCTGTGACAGGTTAATCTTGCCTGAGGCATCCTGTGTGTTGGACTGAACGTGGCTGAGAGGTGGCGAGGCAATTCTTCTGATGGCAGCACCAATACCATCAAACCCTAATGCAGGAACCACGAGGGTTGTGACATCCACAGAGTTCAACAAACAGTAATGTGATCAGAACCAGATCACCTCTTAGTAATTGAGGGATAAATATTGGCCAGAACCCCAGGAACCTCCCCCCTCCACCCGCGCCCCCCCCCCGCCTCCCCTCTTCTTCAAAAGCTCACATTGGGATATTTAATGTCCGCCTGAGGCAGCGGACAAGGCATTGGTTTAATGTCTTAATGGCATTGTCAACAGTTCTGCCACGCCAGGAATGAATGCAAAGGGGGTCTGCTGCCAACACCAGGCATGTTGCTCTCTAATGTCATCGTGAGCGATGGTGCCAGGAGCGGCCTGGACCACTCAAATAGTCACATCTGTGACCTTAGAAATAGCCTTAGAAATAGCAGCTGTAATTTGCATAACCACTCTGAATTTGGAAAGGGACCTGCCTCTGGCCCTAATTAATTAATAGGTGTATTGTTTTCAGGCTAAACCTAACGTCCCAGCCACATTCACTGCAGGCAGTGTCTATCCAGGTATGAAAGCTCCTCACACACGGTGCGGTGTACTGGCAGCAGAGCTGCAATCGACTGGCATTGGCATTCCACACAGCCAGGGGTCAGTGCTCATCAAGAAGTCTCACAACACCAGGTTAAAGTCCAGAGACTGTGCCCTGTTTGAGAGCACATTTCCACTCCGTCTGACGAAGGAGCAGCGCTCCGAAAGCTTATGGTATTTGCTACCAAATAAACCTGTTGGACTTTAACCTGGTGTTGTGAGACTTCTTACTGTGTTCACCCCAGTCCAACGCCGGCATCTCCACATCAGTGCACATCAGCAGATTGACCTTCCTGTGTTGGCAGGAGTTACAGTGAATGAAAAAAGATGTCTCTCTCAATGCCCATTTTCTAAAAAACTGTCGATTCAGCAGCTTTGAGTGACAATTGATCAATGGAACAGAGGATGTTCGGGGGGGGTGGGGGGGCGGGGGGGGGGGGGGGGGGGGGGAGTCTGAGAGAGCTGTACAAAATTATGAGAGACAAAGACAGGGTAGATTGTAAGAATCTTTTCCCATTGGCAGAGGTGTCTAAGACCAGAGGGCAAAGGTTTAAGGTGAGGGGTAAATAGTTTACAGGGGATCTGAGTGATGCACTATCAATCAAGCAAAGACTAGTTGTGAGCGAGAACAAATAGGCTTTTATTCACAAGAACATGGAGCCATCCCTGTCAGAGATCTGGTCTGTACTGAAGGCTAGGGGGAGGAGCCATCGCCTTTATACCCGGACCAGAGGGAGGAGTCTTGGGCGGAGCCGGCAGGGATGTGCCACATATACAGATAATAACAGATACTAACTAACAGTGGTTAACCACCACAGATAACAGTGGTTTACCACATTCACCCCCTGTTTAAAAAAAAGAGTCAGTCGGGGGTGAGGCAGAATGAACAATATTTACAGGTTCAGTCTATCCGGGGGCTTGCTCTGCCGCTGCGACCGCCGTGGTGCCGGTTCCGATGTAGTTTCAGGTCGCGGTGTCGTTTCAAGCACCAGGACGTTGTTGTCATCTCGTCCGATCGTCGAGTGCGTGGTGGCGATTCCTGGGGCTCAGGCGAGCTGTATACGGGGGTGAGAGGAGTGAATAGTGGTTCTGATGTGGTAGGGACAAAGTTGGGGATTGGGGGTGAGGGGTTGGGGGCCATAGTGGTCCCTGAGTCACCTGCGGGTGCTAGGTCTCGGGTAGATACCGTGTCCTCCCACCCATCGGAGTTCGCCACATAGGCGTACTGGGGGTTGGCGTGGAGGAGTTGAACCCTTTCGACCAGGGGGTCAGACGTACGGGTCCTGACATGCTTCCGAAGCAGGACAGGGCCCGGGTATGCCAGCCACGATGGTAGTGAAGTCCCTGAGGAAGACTTCCTGGGGAACACGAACATCCGTTCGTGGGGGGTGGCATTGGTTGCCGTGCACAGGAGGGACCTAATGGAGTGTAGTGCCTCCGGTCGGACCTCTTGCCAGCGGGTGACTGGAAGACCTTTAGACCGTAGCGCCAATAAAACGGCCTTCCAGACAGTAGCGTTCTCTCTCTCCACCTGTCCGTTACCCCGGGGGTTGTAGCTAGTAGTCCTACTCGAGGCTATACCTTTGGAGAGCAGGTACCGTCGCAGTTCATCGCTCATGAAGGAGGATCCCCGGTCGCTATGGATATAGCTGGGGAAACCGAACAGGGTGAAGAGGCTGTGCAGGGCCCTGATGACCGTGGCCGAGGACATATCTGGGCAGGGAATCGCGAAGGGGAAACGTGAATACTCGTCAATGACATTGAGGAAATATATGTTGCGATCAGATGAGGGGAGGGGGCCTTTGAAGTCAATGCTTAGGCGTTCAAAGGGGCGGGTGGCTTTTATGAGGTGTGCCCTGTCTGGTTGGTAGAAGTGCGGCTTGCATTCCCAGCAGACCTGGCAATTTCAAGTTATAGATCTGACATCCTCAACGGAGTAGGGCAGGTTGCGGGCTCTAATGAAGTGAAAAATCCTGGTGACCCCCGGGTGGCAGAGGTCGTTGTGGAGAGCCTGTAACCGGTCCACCTGCGCACTGGCACATGTTCCACAGGACAGCGCGTCAGGTGGCTCATTGAGCTTCCCAGGCCGATACAAGATACAAGATACAAGGAGGTACAAGATACAAGGAGGTAACTAAGTGTGTTGATGAAGGTAGGGCAGTTGATGTCATATACATGGATTTTAGTAAGGCGTTTGATAAGGTCCCCCATGGTCGGCTTATGATGAAAGTGAGGAGGTGTGGGATAGTGTGAAAGTTGGCCGATTGGATAGGTAGCTGGCTGTCTGATTGAAGACAGAGGGTGGTGGTGGATGGAAAATTTTCGGACTGGAGGCAGGTTGCTAGCGGAGTGCCACAGGGATCAGTGCTTGGTCCTCTGATCTTTGTGATTTTTATTAATGACTTAGAGGAGGGGGCTGAAGGGTGGATCGATAAATTTGCTGATGACACCAAGATTGGTGGAGTAGTGGATGAGGTGGAGGGCTGTTGTAGGCTGCAAAGAGACATAGATAGGATGCAAAGCTGGGCTGAAAAATGGCAAATGGAGTTTAACCCTGATAAATGTGAGGTGATTCATTTTGGTAGGACTAATTTAAATGTGGATTACAGGGTCAAAGGTAGGGTTCTGAAGACTGTGGAGGAACAGAGAGATCTTGGGGTTCATATCCACAGATCTCTAAAGGTTGCCACTCAAGTGGATAGAGCTGTGAAGAAGGCCTATAGTGTGTTAGCTTTTATTAACGGGGGTTGGAGTTTAAGAGCCGTGAGGTTATGCTGCAACTGTACAGGACCTTGGTGAGACCACATTTGGAATATTGTGTGCAGTTCTGGTCACCTCACTATAAGAAGGATGTGGAAGCGCTGGAAAGAGTGCAGAGGAGATTTACCAGGATGCTGCCTGGTTTGGAGGGTAGGTCTTATGAGGAAAGGTTGAGGGAGCTAGGGCTGTTCTCTCTGGAGCGGAGGAGGCTGAGGGGAGACTTAATAGAGGTTTATAAAATGATGAAAGGGATAGATAGAGTGAACGTTCAAAGACTATTTCCTCGGGTGGATGGAGCTATTACAAGGGGGCATAAATATAGGGTTCGTGGTGGGAGATACAGGAAGGATATCAGAGGTAGGTTCTTTACACAGAGAGTGGTTGGGGTGTGGAATGGACTGCCTGCAGTGATAGTGGAGTCAGACACTTTAGGAACATTGAAGCGGTTATTGGATAGGCACATGGAGCACACCAGGATGATAGGGAGTGGGATAGCTTGATCTTGGTTTCAGATAAAGCTCGGCACAACATCGTGGACCGAAGGGCCTGTTCTGTGCTGTACTGTTCTATGTTCTATGTTCTAAGATATCGTAATTGTAGGTGGAGAGTTCAATCCTCCACCGTAATATCTTATCGTTCTTAACCTTGCCGGGCTGCGTATTGTTGAACATGAAGGCAACGGATCGTTGGTCCGTGAGTAAGGTGAACCGTTTACCAGCTAAATAGTGGCGGCAGTGCCGTACAGCTTCCACTATGGCTTGGGCCTCCTTTTCGACAGAGGAGTGTCAGGTTTCGGGGCCTTGGAGGGTTCGTGAAAAGGAGGTCACGGGTCTGCCCGCCTGGTTAAGGGTGGCGGCTAGGGCGAAGTCAGACGCATCACTCTCCACTTGGAACGGGATGGATTCGTCTATAGCGTGCATTGTGGCCTTCGCGATGTTAGCTTTGATGCGGTCGAAGGCCAGACGGGCCTCTGCCGTCAAGGGAAAAGAGGTGGATTTTATGAGCGGATGGGCTTTATCCGCATAGTTGGGGACCCACAGTGCATAATACGAGAAGAAACCCAGGCATCTTCTCAGTGCTTTGAGGCTAGTGGGGAGGGGAAGTTCCAGGAGGGGACGCATACGGTCGGGATCGGGGCCGATGACCCCATTCTCCACTACGTACCCGAGGATGGCGAGGCGGTGTGTACTGAACCCGCACTTCTCCTTATTGTAGGTCAGGTTAAGGAGGAATCTGTGGAGGTTGGCATCGTGGTCCTGCTGATCATGGCCGCAGATGGTGACGTTATCCAGGTACAGGAAGGTGGCCCGCAGCCCGTTCTGGTCTACCATTCGGTCCATTTCGTGCTGGAAAACCGAGACCCCGTTGGTGACGCCAAAAGGGACCCTAAGGAAGTGGTAAAGGTGGCCATCCGCCTCGAACGCCGTATATTGGCGGTCCTCCGGGCGGATAGGGAGCTGGTGGTATGCCGACTTCAAGTCAATGGTGGAGAACACCCGATATTGTGCAATCTGGTTGACCATGTCAGATATGCGGGGAAGGGGGTACCCATCCAGCTGCGTGTATCGGTTAATGGTCTGACTGTAGTCAATGCCCATTCTGTGTTTCTCCCCGGACTTAACGACTACCACTTGTGCTCTCCAGGGGCTGGTACTGGCCTCGATGATCCCTTCCTTGAGGAACCACTGGACTTCGGACCTGATAAAGGCCCTGTCTCCAGCACTATACCGCCTGCTCTTGGTGGCGATGGGCTTGTAGTCAGGAGTGAGATTCGCAAACAAGGAGGGAGGGGCGATTTTAAGGGTCGAGAGACTGCAGGTGGTGCGCGGTGGGCAATTTAGATGCCGCTGATTGCAGACGGAGAGCGGGGGAAAAGGCCCATTATACTGTGTAGTGACACTCTTCAGATGGGTCATGAAATCTAGCCCCAGGAGTACAGCAGCGCAGAGATGTGGCAGCACGAGGAGCCTGAAGTTATCGTATACTGTGCCCCGCACCTTCAGGGTCACCACGCAGCAGCCGAGGACATTTACAGAGCGAGACTGCGATGCCATGGAGATCGTTTGCTTGACGGACCGCACGGGAAAGGCGTATCAACGCACCGTACCAGGGTGAATGAAGCTCTCCGTACTCCCGCTGTCAAACAAACAATGCTCCCTGTGCCCGTTTACCTCGATGTCCATCATGGACTCGACGAGACGATGAGGCTTGGACTGGTCCAGGGTAACCGACGCCACCGTTGAATCTTGCAGATAGCCATAGGGGGTTAATGAGGTAGCAGATGGCGGCGCCCCTGCTGGTCGCTCGCGGCTGAAGTCATCCAAGATGGTGGCCCCCACGGGTCGCCGGCGGCCGATGTCGTCATCCGAGATGGTGGCCCCCACGGGTCGCACGTGGCCGGAGTCGTCCAAGATGGTGGCCCCCGCAGGTCGCACGCGGCCGGGGTCGTCCAAGATGGTGGCCCCCGCGGCCAGGGTCATCCAAGATGGCGGCCCCCGCGGGTCACACGTGGCGCTCGTGGATTTGGAGGTGGACTTACGGCAGACTTTGGCACAGTGTCCCTTCTTCCCACACGCGGAGCAGAACGACTCCCTCGCCGGGCAGCGTTGTCGGGGGTGCTTACCCAGGCCGCAGAAGTAGCACTTCGGGCCTCCAGAGGCTGCTTCAGCGGTCAGATCACCGGTGAGATGTGGGGTGCGGCGTAGGTCTGTGGTCCTCCCGAGTACAGGGGTAGCAACGGCTGCAGTGTCCACGATGCGCCCACGTGGTCAGGTGAGTAGGCCTCGAGGTATTGGGAGGTCACCTCTCAGGATTTGGCCAGTTCCACAGTTTTCTTTAAGTCCAGCGCACCCTGTTCCAGTAGCCGTTGTCGGATATAGGTAGTTCCGATGCCCGTGACAAAGGCATCCCTGATTAAGTCCTCTGTGTATTGGGTGGCAGTCACAGTCTTGCAGTAGCTGTTCCGGGTAAGCAGTCGCAACGCGCGCAGGAATTGGTCAACCGATTCTCCTTGGCTGCCGTCTGCACGTAGCTAGGAGATATCTCGCGTAGACTTCATTAGGCCGTTTGTTATACTGGCCCTTTAAAAGTTCGATAGCGTCCTTGTAATTTTCTGCGTCCCGAATGGTAGAATATACTACGTCGCTTACCCGGCCGTGGAGCACCCGTAGTTTGTCGGCATCCGTACGGACAGCAGTGGAGGCGTCGATGTAGTCTTCGAAGCATTTCAGCCAGTGATCAAACGTGTTTGACGCTCCGACAGGTTGGGGATCCAGATTCAATCTGTCGGGTTTTAACATCTGCTCCATTTTAAAATCTTGTTAATAAAATTGATGCACCATCAATCAAACAAAGACTAGTTGTGAGCGAGAACAAATAGGCTTTTATTAACAAGAACTTGGAGCCATCCCTGTCAGAGATCTGGTCCGTACTAAAGGCTAGGGGGAGGAGCCACTGCCTTTATACCCGGACCAGGGGGAGGAGTCTTGGGCGGAGCCGACAGGGATGTGCCACATGTATAGGTAATAATAGATACTAACTAACAGTGGTTAACCACCACAGATAACAGTGGTTTACCACACTGAGGAAAGATTTTTCACCCAGAGGGTGGAGGGAACATGGAACACGCTGCCTGTGAGGGAGGTGGAGGCAGGTTCTCTTGCAACATTTAGGCAGAGTGGGCTATGGCCCAAGTGCTGGAAAATGAGATTAGTATAGATCGGTATTTAGTGGTCAGCATAGACATGGTGGGCCGAAGGGCCTGTTCCTGTTTGCCAATTGGAGATTGAACTGAAATTAGCAGAAGTTCTTTGAAATTGATCATCTAAAGGCAGCCTGTATCTTGACTGCAGTTATACCAAATGTGCTCTGTGGAAAGGTCATCGATCTGGGATGTTGTCAGAGCTGCTGAGTATTTTGAACATTTCCTGTTTTTATGACCATCAACCTCATGACCAGGAGGTCAAATGCAGATTGGGAAGCCGCTTTGCACACACCTCTGTCCAGTCTGCCTTTCTCTCCCTCACTCCCACTCTGATCTCTCTGTCCTCTGCCTCTGACACTCTGACACTGATCCAATTAAACTCTATGTCAGTTTGAGGAATCGCACCACACCTTTCAATGAGGCATTTTACAGCCTTCAGACTCAACACTGAGTTCAATCATTTCAGATTAATATCCACTGTCCCCATTTTTCGTACAGCAGCTGTTTCAGCTACCATTCACACCTCCTCTGGACCTATCTTGTGTTTCTTTGTTTGGTTTATGATCCTTCAGTCTTACACCATCATCCCCTTTGCCATTTAACCTCTCTGTCTATCACAGACTTTCTCTTCTGTTCTTTCCTCCTCTCCCCAGTTTTCCAGATTCTGCTCTTTCTTAAAACTGGCAAATTTCTAATTTTGTTCAGTTCTATGGAAAGGTCATTGCCCTGAACTATTAACTCTGCTTCTCACTCCACAATTGACCTACTGATTAAGGAAGCTTGTGCTATGGCCGGAACATAGCTAAGATGCTATCAGAGGGTTGTTCTCAGCCCAATCACTGTGAAATACCCACAAAACGTCCCAAAAGAAGCCACATGAACTTGTCAGAAGAGTTTATTTCGATTGCAGGATAGGAAGTTTAAACTGTGTTCAGTGCTTGAATGGAAGTGGTTTTATTCGGTAGCAGGGGAAAAGCAGCTTATTGCTGCAGTGTGATACGGATCATTGCAACCTGCATCTTGTGTTGTTCCTCAACATGTTACCACAGGAGTGGGTCAGTGCAGAAATATTTGTTACTCACTTTGCCTGAGATCTGGAATTCTCTCCCTACGCCTCGCCCGCCCCCCCCCCCCACCCCACCGCCCTCGCCCCCCCCCCCCCCCCCCCACCCCCCACCCCCCACAACCCACCACATCCCCCTCTCTCTCTTCCTTTAAGATGCTCCTTAAAGCCGACCTCTGTGACCCAGGGTTTTGGTTGCCGTGTTGCTGTGATGTTGTGTTGAGAATAACAGATGGGATCAGTACATTAATCAGGGACAATCTCAAATCAGAACAAAATGTGGACTCAGTTTGGGTGAAGCTGAGAGGCAGCAAAGGACAGCAAACATTGGCAGGAGTTGTTTATCGGCCACCAAACAGTCATGGTCGTGCGGGCATGGTATTGATCAGGAGATTAGAGAAGCGCGTAGCATGGGTAATACACTGATCAGAGGTGACTTTCATCTGCTCACAGACTGGTTCATCTGTGTGCCCGGTGGCACAGTGGGTTAGCACTTCTGCCTCACAGTGCCAGGGACCCGGGTTCGATTCCCAGCTTGGGTCACTGTCTGTGTGGAGTCTCCACGTTCTCCCCGTGTCTGTGTGAGTTTCCTCTGGGTGCTCCGGTTTCCTCCCACAGTCCGAAAGATGTTCTGGTTAGGGTGTATTGGCCGTGCTAAATTCTCCCTCTGTGTACCCGAACAGGTGCTGGACTGTGGCGCCTAGGGGAATTTCACCGTAACTCCATTGCAGTGTTAATGTAAGCCTACTAATGAATAAACTTTAACTTTTAAATCCTACTGAGCAGTGATGTTGTGGAGGGCGAGTTTCTGGAGTGTGAGAGGGACAGTTTCCTAGCTCTGTATGTTGAGCAACAGACTAGAGAACAGGCTATTTTAGATCTCGTATTATGGAATGAGAAAGGGTTGATTAATTATCCTGTTTAAGAACCTTTCAGGATGAGTGACCCCAATATGATAGAATTTCACATTCTGTTTGATTGTTTAATCTGAAACCAAGGTGTTAAATTTGAACAAAGGAAATGATGAAGGGATGAGGGGTAAATTGACTGAGGAGGATTGGGAAAATGTATTGAAAGGATATTATGGGACTTAGACAGTGGATAGTCCTTAAAGAATTATTACGTAGTTTACAGAAACTATACATTCCCTTAGGGTGCAAGAACTAACAAGAACTAACAAGGACTAACAAGGAAGCTCAGGATTGCGTAAGATTAAAAGAAAGTTGCCAGATATTATAATAAATCTGAGGATTGGGAAGATTTTAGAATTCAGCAAAGGAGGAGAGAGAAACTGATAATGGGAGAAAAGAATGTGAATATAAAGCAGCAAATAACATGAAAATGTATAAAAGCCTCAATAAGTATGTAAAAGGGAAATGTTTTCGAAGACAAATGTAGGTCCATTACAGGCAGAGTCGGGAGAATTTATAATGGGTAGAGAAATGGGTAATGGCAGAGAAGCTAAATGTTAACTGTGGAGGCAGCAGCACAGCAAGCCGGGAGACTCAAGCGGAGACCGTGTAGCCGGCTTCCCACTGGGCGCCCAACCTCCGCGAGTCTCCATCCGCCAGATTTCCAACACTGTCAGCACCGCGCCACAAATCGGCGCAGAGCTGTATCAATTATTTAAATGCTGATTTAAATATAATTAGTGGCTCGGGACTGAAGTCTCCGAGCCCGCTAGCCTCCCCCACTCCCCCCCCCCCACTGCCCCCCCCCCCCTCCCCCACCCCGAACAGGAGTGGTTCACTCCAGCCGGGTTTACAACAGCTCCCCACTTACAGGGGGCTGGTGGCCCGATCCTGCTGGAGCGAAGGGGGGGGGGGTGGCAATCGAGGCCCCCCCAAGGAGGTCAGGGTAAGGAGGGGTGCACCCCTAGCCCCCTGGCACTGCCCAAAGGACAAAGTGGCATTGCCCAGGGGGCACCTTAGCACCACCCATTGGACATCGGGTAGTGCCAAGGTGACGGGGCCAGAGCGTGGGCGGAGCCTATATGGGGGTGGGGCCTCTGTGGAGGAGATCAGAGGAGGTGGGGGGGTCCCGTTGCCTCTCTGCTCTCGGCAGTGACAGAGGGAGGGAGGCCAATGATCAGGGCTGGATATCAGGATCGGGGCGGTGGGTTGGGACTGCCAGGGGGATGGGGGGTGCTGGGCGAGATCAAGGTGGGCTGGAGGGTGAGGAGGGGGTCACGGTTAGCCCAGACACATCCAGTAGGCCAGCAATCAGGACATGGGGGGATCGGAGGTGCAGCAATGCAGGGATTGCAGGGCTGGCCAGCGATCGGGAGGCTGGTAGTGCGGGGCTGCCGCACATGTGCTGATTTTGGCACTGACAGATCAGTGCATGCGCAGTGGCGCGCTCAGCCTTGTGCTGCCGGCGTTTCGGCAGGAATAACCCCCGCCCTGGATTTTTAACGATATTCATGCTCTGGCATTTTGCAGTGCAGAGCGTGGGAGGTTCATTTTGAAATTCCCGCTGAAAATAACAACGGGGTTTACTCCAGTTTTTATGCAAATTTGACTCTTAGAATTTTTTGGGAGAATCCCACCCTTTGTGTCTGTCTTCAGTGAGGAAAATACAGGAAATCTCCCAGAATTGGGGATTTAAGAGACAAGGGGGAATGAGGAGTCGAAGGAAATGAGTAATAATGTTGCATGGGAGAGATGAATGGGACTGAAGGTTGATCAGTCCCCAGGACTTGATATTCTACATCCCAGAGTGTTGAGAAAGGTTGCTATGGAGATAGTCGGTGCAATGGAGATCATCTTCCAAAATTCTAAAGATTCTGGAATGGTTCCTGAAGATTGGAAGGTGGCAAATGTCACCTCACAGTTTAAGAAGGGAGGGCGAGAGAAAACAGGGAACTACAGACCTGGTAGCCACACATCAGTCGGAGGGAAAATACTGGTATCTATTGTAAAGGATGTGATAAATGGACACTTAGATAATAATCAGGAATAGTGAAGCTTTGCTTCAGTTGTATACAACTTGGATTAGACCGCACCTGGAATACTGTGTGCAATTTTGGTCCCCTTACCTTCGGAAGGATATTATTGCCATTGAGGGAGTGCAAGGAACTTTCATTGTTCCCAGGATGGCGGGACTGTCCTATAGAGAGATTGAGGAAACGGGGCCTGTATTCTCTCGGGTTTTGAAGAATGAGAGGTGATTGCATTAAAACCTACAGAATATTGAAAGGAATAGGCAGGGTAGATGCTGGGAGGATGCTTCCTCTGGTTGGAGAGTCTGGACAGTAAGAGTTTTAACAACACCAGGTTAAAGTCCAACAGTTTTATTTGGTAGCAAATGCCATTAGCTTTCGGAGTTCTGCTCCTTCATCAGATGGAGTGGATATGAGCAGCGCTCCGAAAGCTAATGGCATTTGCTACCAAATAAACCTGTTGGACTTTAGAATCATAGAAATCATAGAAACCCTACAGTGCAGAAGGAGGCCATTCGGCCCATCGAGTCTGCACCGACCACAATCCCACCCAGGCCCTATCCCCACATATTTTTACCCACTAATCCCTCTAACCTACGCATCCCAGGACTCTAAGGGGCAATTTTTTTTTTTTAACCTGGCCAATCAACCTAACCCGCACATCTTTGGACTGTTTTAACCTGGTGTTGTTAAAACTCTTACTATGTTCACCCCAGTCCAACGCCGGCATCTCCACATCATAACTACCATCGACACCGCAAACTGCCGGCTCCAAGTGGAGAGTCTGGAACCAGGGACACAATTTCAAAACAAGGAGGTAGCCATTTAGGACTGAGATGATGAGAAATGTTATTGCTCAGAGGGCTGTGAATCGTTGGAATTCTCTACTCCAGTGGGAACGCATTACCACAAGATGTTGTTGAGGTGAATGGAATTGATACATTGATACTGTGGTGAATTTCTGATTCAGTCTGTTGGTATTGAATGTGCAACCAAAATGAGGAGTTTTATTTACACGGCGTTAACACTGCAGGCTGCTGAGTTTCACTGCCCGATTACCTGTGAAAACAGCCTCAAAATTGACGTTGCATAATCACTTTCTTAAAGTGCCCCAGCCCAGCTAGAGAGCAGCTTGAGAGGAAACACTACAATTACCCAGAATACCCAACAATAATCACATGAGGGAGAAAGGATTAGAAGAAAATGATGATTGGGTGAGATGAGGAACATTTTATTTATGTTTTAAAGTTTATTTATTAGTGTCACAAGTAGGTTTACATTAACACTGCAATGAAGTTACTGTGAAATTCCCCTAGTCGCCACACTCTGGCACCTGTTCGGGCACACTGAGGGAGAATTTAGCATGGTCAATGCACCCTAACCAGCACGTCTTTCAGACTGTGGGAGGAAACCGGAGCACCCGGAGGAAACCCACGCCGACACAGGGAGAACGTGCAAACTCCACACGGACAGTGACCCAAGGCTGGGAATCGAACCCAGGTCCCTGGCGCTGTGAGGCAGCAGTGCTAACCACTGTGCCACCGTGCCGGGTAGGAGGAGGATCTGTGGAGTCTAAACAATAGCATGGAGCAGTTGGGCCGAATGGCCTGTTTCTGTGCCTTACGATTCTGTGAAGTTCTGGTGGGTGAAGGGTTTGAATGAAGCAATCAGCCAATCCAAGGAGCAGGGACAGAAATAAAAAAACACCAACAACAACAATTGCGAAAGCGCCTGGAACTATTTCAAAAAGAACATTTTTCTCCACGCCGCTCCATTGAGGAAACTCTGCACTCTGCTGCAATTTAAACATCGCACTGTCTTCTTACTTAGCAAAAACTTTCCCAAACTCTGTTCCTCCAACCCAGCAATGAATCACCAATTTCAGAGATCTCGGGAAACAATCAGAAAGGAGCATTTGGGACAAGGGGTAAAAGTGTTTTCTCTTTCCTGGTTGATTTGGTGATATGTGTGAGACAGATGCACTTTCACAGATTGCGACAGATTCTATAAAAATCAGACTGAGATAAGGAACAAAACATGACTCATGGGGAATGTGAGTCACAACAGAAAATTTGTTTTTTAACAGGAATAGGCAGCAACAGGAAAACAAGGGGTTGGGACAGAACAAACGACCCAAACAGAATAAAGGGACAAAAGGAGCTTGTTTAAGCTGTTGGGACACGACTGGGGCTGAAGAGTAAAGGGATTTGGGGATACAGATTCACAAATCACAGGTACTTAAGTTGAGGGGCGACCTGATAGAAGTCTACAAGATTATGAGGGGCATGGACAGAGTGGATAGTCAGAAGCTTTTTCCCAGGGTGGAAGAGTCAATTATTAGGGGGCACAGGTTTAAGGTGCGATGGGCAAGGTTTAAAGGAGATGTACGAGGCAGATTTTTTATACAGAGAGCAGTGGGTGCCTGGAACTTGTTGCCGGGGGAAGTAGTGGAAGCGGATACGGTAGTGACTTTTAAGGGGCGTCTTGACAAATACATGAATAGGATGGGAATAGAGGGATACGGTCCCCGGAAGGGTAGGGGGTTTTAGTTCAGTCGGGCAGCATGGTCGGTGCAGGCTTGGAGGGCCGAAGGGCCTGTTCCTGTGCTGTAATTTTCTTTGTTCTTAACAAAGCCGGAATTAAAACAAGAAGTAAACCAAGCCCTGGAGTTCACTCCGAGAGGGATAGAATTGAAAAGCAGAAAGGTTTTGCCAAACTTGTATCAACCCTTACTTAGGCCCGCTGTCAGAGTGGTGTAAACAGCTCTGATCTTCAAACTGTAAAAAGGATGTAAAGACCGGGGCAGGTACAAGAAAAGATTTGCCAGGATAGGAGGAGGACTGAGGGATTACACCAATCATCATTGGTTAGAAGACTGAAGGGAGACCTGATAGGGGCCTTCAAAATTATGAAAGGATAAAAGCAAATTACTGCGGATGCTGGAATCTGAAACCAAAAGAGAAAGTGCTGGAAAATCTCAGCAGGTCGGGCAGCGCGGTGACATAGTGGTTAGCACTGCTGCCTCACAGTGGCAGGGAGCCGGGTTCAATTCCAGCCTCGAGTCACTGTCTGTGTGGAGTTTGCACATTCTCCCCATGTCTGTGTGGGTTTCCTCCGGGTGCTCCGGTTTCCTCCCACAGTCCAAAGATGTGCGGGTTAGGTGGATTGGCTGTGCTAAATTGCCCCTTAGTGTCAATGGGATTAGCAGATTAAATGCATGGGGTTGTGGGGGTAGGGCCTGGGTGGGATTGTGGTCGGTGCAGACTCGATGGGCCAAATGGCCTCTTTCTGCACTGTAGGGATTCTATGATTCTAGGTCTTTGACAAAGTGTCATCTGGACTTGAAACGTCAGCTCTTTTCTCTCCTTACAGATGCTGCCAGACCTGCTGAGGGTTTTTTGGTGAAGATGGTTTCACTTGTAGGGAAAGCGATTATAAATTTAAACTGGTTAACTAATAAATCCAATATGGGATTCACAAGAGGCCTTTCCATCCAGAGTGAGGTGAGAATGTGGAACTCACTATCGCAGTGGTGGATGGGGCGCCTGTGGACGGTTGAATAGCTCTGACAAAGGGTCACCCAGACTCGAAACGTTGGCTTCTCCACTCACATTGTCTGTATCTTTAAGACCTGGTTGGCTGTAGGGATTCGCATTCTAATCGGTATTCTGTAACTTGATTTTGTGTCTCTGTGCCCTGTTTGAGAGCAGATTTCCACTCCATCTGACGAAGGAGCATTGCTCCGAAAGCTTATGGTATTTGCTACCAAATAAACCTGTTGGACTTTAACCTGGTGTTGTTAAAACTCTTACTCTATTCTCTCTCCACAGACGCTGTCAGACCCTCTGGGATTTTCCAGCATTTTCTGTTTTTGTTGCGTGAACGTAGATACATTGATGGGGAAGCTGGATAGACAGATGAGGGAGAAAGGATTGGAGCATTTATTGATTGGGTGAGAGATCAAGTGGAAAGGGGTTCATGTGGATGGATATAGAGAGAGAGAGAGAGAGAGAGAGAAGGAGCAGCGGGGCTGAATGGCCTGTTTCTGTGCTGCACATTTGATGAAATTTGGGTAGTTGGAGGATAAGAGACAGTATCCGAGGAACAATATCCGGTGAGTGTATCCCGGTAACAGTATCCCGGTAACAGTATCCCGGTAACCGTATCCTGGTAACAGTATCCCGGTAACAGTATCCCGTTAACTGTATCCCGGTAACCGTATCCCAGTAACCGTATCCCGGTAACCGTATCCCGGTAACTGTATCCTGGTAACAATATCCCGGTAACCGTATCCTGGTAACCGTATCCCAGTAACCATCAGTCACATCAAGAAAGAGAAATTACAAACTGAAACAAACAACAAAACAAATTGACAAAGTGTCTGGACCAATATCAAAAAGAACATTTTTCTCCGCAGGAATGCACGCTAGTTATGCAACTCTGCATTTCAATGTGATTTAAACATCACATTGTCTCTCTCTTATAAACAAAAACATTGCCAAACATGTTGTTTTGATCGCAGTGCAGTGTTTGTTAATGTGCCCAAAATATCTACACTGCTTCTCCTAGTAACTCCAGTGTGTCCAACTGGCTTCCAGTCACCCCCAGGCTGACTGCGATTTCTTTGTTGTTTCATCATCTCTGCGGCACAGGAACAAGCACTCAAGTCCCAGTTAGATTTATTACTGAAATATTATCTCCATAAAACTAAAATATTTCCACAAACCAAATTTTAACCCTTTCATTTTGTTACTCCTGTTGTTCCCAGCTGCAATTTGATTTGTTCCATTCTGCTTTCCGACCTGACTTAACGGAACCCTAACACGAACCCTAACTCCTCCGACCCCCATCCAACTGTAACACACCCAGTCCCTAACCCTAACCCAGTCCCTAACCCTAACCCAGTTCCTAACCCTAACCCAGTCCCTAACCCTAACCCAGTCCCTAACCCTAACCCAGTCCCTAACCCTAACCCAGTTCCTAACCCTAACCCAGTCCCTAACCCTAACCCAGTCCCTAACCCTAACCCAGTCCCTAACCCTAACCCAGTTCCTAACCCTAACCCAGTCCCTACACTAACCCAGTCCCTAACCCTAACCCAGTCCCTAACCCTAACCCAGTCCCTAACCCTAACCCAGTCCCTAACCCTAACCCAGTCCCTAACCCTAACCCAGTCCCTAACCCTAACCCAGTCCCTACACTAACCCAGTCCCTAACCCTAACCCAGTCCCTAACCCGAACAATAAGTGTTGGACGTGAGCTGAAAAAAAAGTGGCAGAGCATGAAGAAAAGGGGGTATATCCTCTCCGTCTGACCCCAAAAACCTAACTCTGAACCCGAGCTGACTCCCTCAATCCTCACCCGACTGTCACACACGCTAACCTGACTGTAATACACCCAGTCCCTAACCCTAACTCTATAGTAATGCCAGCAATCCCTATCCCTATCATAACGTGCCCTAACCTTAACCCTAACTTCACAGGACCATATCTTGTCCTTAACCATAACCAACAGTAACCTTTCCTATATCCATTGTAACACATCCTAAACCCTAATCCCATAATAATATATTCTAACCCTAACCTAACCCTGCAATGACACCTCTTAACCCTCATCCAAACCCTATTACACTACTCCAATTTGATTTATGTATCCTAACCCAAACCCAGCCCCACACTGACATTAACATAGGGCTTCCCTATCCTAACTCTGTCTCTCCAATAACTCTAACATAATCCCATTGCTACCCTAACCCTACACTACCTACTCGATGAAACTGCATCCTAACAGAGCCATAACCCTATCTCTGATTTAACCCCACTCCAATTAACTTTTATTCCTTGATACTGCTCCTCCTTTCTGTTTGTATGCTAGAGATGGGACACGTGTAGAAGAAGGATTCTAAAATGATTTCTGCTGCTAAAACCCTCCACCATCCCTTCCTTGCCTCTTGACTTGACTGTCCCAATGCTTTCCGAGCCAATGTCCCATCTTCCACCCTCCATTAACTTGACCTTATCCAAAACTCTTGCCACTATCCCAATTCAGATGAAGTCTCATTTGCCCATCGCGGCCGTCTTCAACCGACACTGACCCCAGGTCCGGGAATACCTCAATTCTGAAATTCACATCCTTGTTTTCAAATCCTTCAATGTCCTCACCTCATTTCTGTAACCTCCTCCAGTCCTACACATCTTCGAGATCTTTGCATTAGTTTAATTCAGATATCTTGTCCATTGCCTTATGAGGAGACACTGAGCAGGTTGGGCCTTTACCCATTGGTGTTCAGAGGAATTAGAGGTCATTTTATTAAAACAAATAAGATTCTGAGGGGGCTCAATACTGAGCGGCACGGTGGCACAGTGGTCAGCACAGCTGCCTCACAGTGCCAGGGACCCGGGTTCGATTTCTAGCTTGGGTCACTGTCCGTGTGGAGTTTGCACGTCCTGGGTTTCCTCCGGGTTCTCCGGTTTCCTCCCACAGTCCAAAGATGTGCGGGTTGGGTGGATTTGCCATGCTAAATTGCCCCTCAGTGCCAGGGGCACTAGCAGGGCAAATACATGGGATTACAGGAATCCTGGGTGGGATTATTGTCGGTGCAGATTCGATGGGCCAAATGGCCTCCTTCTGCACTATAGGGATTTTTTTGATTTGATTTATTGTCACGTGTATTAACATACAGTGAAAAGTATTGTTTCTTGCGCGCTATACAGACAAAACATACCGCTCATAGAGAAGGAAACTAGAGAGTGCAGAATTTAGTGTTACAGTCATAGATAGGGTGTAGAGAAAAATCAACTTAACACAAGGTAAGTCCATTCAAAAGTCTGACAGCAGCAGGGAAGAAGCTGTTCTTGAGTCGGTCGGTACGTGACCTCAGACTTTTGTATCTTTTTCCCGAAGGAAGCAGGTGGAAGAGAGAATGCGAGGGGTCCTTAATTATGCTGGCTGCTTTGCCGAGGCAGCGGGAAGTGTAGACAGTCAATGGATGGGAGGCTGGTTTGCGTGATGGATTGGGCTACATTCACAACCTTTTCTAGTTCCTTGCGGTCTTGGGCAGAGCAGGGGCCATACCAAGCTGTGATACAACCAGAAAGAATGCTTTCTATGGTGCATCTGTAAAAGTTAGACAGAGTCATAGCTGACATGCCAAATTTCCTTAGTCTTCTGAGAAAGTAGAGGTGTGGGCTTTCTTAATTATAGAGTCGGCATGGGGGGACCAGGACAGGTTGGTGGAGATTCTGAGAGAATGTCCTCTCATGGAGAAACCCAGAACTAGGGGGCATAGTTTAAAAAATGAGTCCCTCCCTCCTCTCCTGAAGGTGCTGACTCTCACTAGGGTACAGGATTCTCTCCAGTCCTGAAGGTGCTGACTCTCATAAGAACATAAGAAATAGGAGCAGGAGTAGGCCATCTAGCCCCTCGAGCCTGCCCTGCCATTCAATAAGATCATGGCTGATCTGAAGTGGATCAGTTCCACTTACCCGCCTGCTCCCCATAACCCTTAATTTCCTTACCGATCAGGAATCCATCTATCCGTGATTTAAACATGTTCAACGAAGTAGCCTCCACCACTTCAGTGGGCAGAGAATTCTAGAGATTCACCACCCTCTGAGAGAAGACGTTCCTCCTCAATTCTGTCCTAAACTGACCCCCCTTTATTTTGAGGCTGTGCCCTCTAGTTCTAGTTTCCTTTCTAAGTGGAAAGAATCTCTCCATCTCTACCCTATCCAGCCCCTTCATTATCTTATAGGTCTCTATAAGATCTCCCCTCAGCCTTCTAAATTCCAATGAGTACAAACCCAATCTGCTCAGTCTCTCCTCATAATCAACACCCCTCATCTCTGGTATCAACCTGGTGAACCTTCTCTGCACTCCCTCCAAGGCCAGTATATCCTTCTGCAAATAAGGGGACCAATACTGCACACAGTATTCCAGCTGCGGCCTCATCAATATCCTGTACAGATGCAGCAAGACATCTCTGCTTTTATATTCTATCCCCCTCGCGATATAGGCCAACATCCCATTTGTCTTCTTGATCACCTGTTGCACCTGCAGACTGGGTTTTTGCATCTCATGCACAGGGACCTCCAGGTCCCTTTGCACAGTAGCATGTTGTAATTTTTTCCATTTAGATAATAATCCAATTTGCTATTATTTCCTCCAAAGTGAATAACCTCGCATTTGTCAACGTTATACTCCATCTGCCAGATCCTCGCCCACTCACTCAGCCTGTCCAAATCTCTCTGCAGATCTTCTACACCCTCCACACGATTCACTTTTCCACTTATCTTTGTGTCGTCTGCAAACTTTGTTACCCTACACTCAGTCCCCTCCTCCAGATCGTCTATATAAATGGTAAATAGTTGAGGCCCCAGTACCGATCCCTGCGGCACGCCACTAGTTACCAGCTGCCAACCAGAAAAGCACCCATTTATTCCGACTCTCTGCTTCCTGTCGGATAGCCAATCCCCAATCCACGCTAACACCCTACCCCCAACTCCGTGTGACCCAATCTTCTTCAGCAACCTTTTGTGAGGCACCTTATCAAACGCTTTTTGGAAATCCAAAAACACCGCATCCACCGGTTCCCCTCTGTCAACCGCACTAGTCACATCTTCATAAAAATCCAACAAGTTCGCCAAGCACGACTTTCCCCTCATGAATCCATGCTGCGTCTGCTTAATCGAACCATTCTTATCCAGATGGCCTGCTATTTCTTCTTTAATGATGGATTCCAGCATTTTCCCAACTACAGACGTTAAGCTAACCGGCCTGTAGTTACCCACCTTTTGTCTATTTCCTTTTTTAAACAGCGGCGTAACATTAGCCGTTTTCCAATCCGCCGGCACTACCCCAGAATCCAACGAATTTTGATAAATAACCACTAACGCATCCGCTATTACCTCTGACATTTCTTTCAGTACCCTGGGATGCATTCCATCCGGGCCCAGGGTACAGGGTCCCCCTCCTCTCCTGAAGGTGCTGACTCTCACTCGGGTACAGGGTCCCCCTCCCCCCTGAAGGTGCTGACTCTCACTGGGGTACAGGGTCCCCCTCCTCTCCTGAAGGTGCTGACTCTCACTGGGGTACAGGGTCCCCCTCCTCTCCTGAAGGTGCTGACTCTCACTCGGGTATAGGATTCTCTCCAGTCCTGAAGGTGCTGACTCTCACTGGGGTACAGGATTCTCTCCAGTCCTGAAGGTGCTGACTCTCACTGGGGTACAGGGTCCCGTGCTCTCTCTGGGGTACAGGGTCCCGTGCTCTCTCTGGGGTACAGGGTCCCGTGCTCTCACTGGGGTACAGGATTCTCTCCAGTCCTGAAGGTGCTGACTCTCACTGGGGTACAGGATTCTCTCCAGTCCTGAAGGTGCTGACTCTCACTGGGGTACAGGGTCCCGTGCTCTCTCTGGGGTACAGGGTCCCGTGCTCTCTCTGGGGTACAGGGTCCCGTGCTCTCTCTGGGGTACAGGATCCCGTGCTCTCTCTGGGGTACAGGGTCCCGTGCTCTCTCTGGGGTACAGGGTCCCGTGCTCTCTCTGGGGTACAGGGTCCCGTGCTCTCTCTGGGGTACAGGGTCCCGTGCTCTCTCTGGGGTACAGGGTCCCGTGCTCTCTCTGGGGTACAGGGTCCCGTGCTCTCTCTGGGGTACAGGGTCCCGTGCTCTCACTGGGTACAGCTGCCTAAGCACTGAATGCTGGAATTCTCTTGCTGAATCTCTCTTTATCGCGTTCCTTAACCATGTACATCTTCAACCATGTTTTTTAACTTGTCCCATTACCTCCTGACGTATTTTGGTACTGACATTTCAGTAGGAATATTAATTGAATGGAGGTGGTTGTTAATACCTTCTATGTTTTACTCCAGAGGTTCTGATAGCACATCGCCCCTGGAGATTAATCTTTAATTCTCAGAGATTCCAGGATAATTCTGGAGGTGGGGCCACTCTAGCTCCAATATCCAGAGCACACACTCGCCCCTTGTTGCTTCTTCAACCCTCAGAAGGCTCAGGTGTAACCCCCACCCTCACCCCCAGCCCCAGGGTGCCATAGCTACCTGGAGCCCAGCCACACGGCTGTTTCTGCTCAGACACTCAATGTTAGCGCTGTCTCATGATTTAAGGAAAATCACTGCACCGTCTCCCTCACAAAGCTGCTGAAAGCATTTCATATTTCACAGTTAAAGCTGCCCCTGCCAAAGAGATGTGAAGCAAAAATCAGCTGACAGCCGGGAATGCAGCAAGCCGGGAATGCAGCAAGCCGGGAATGCAGCAAGCGGGGAATGCAGCAAGCCGGGAATGCAGCAAGCGGGGAATGCAGCAAGCGGGGAATGCAGCAAGCGGGGAATGCAGCAAGCCGGGAATGCAGCAAGCGGGGAATGCAGCAAGCGGGGAATGCAGCAAGCGGGGAATGCAGCAAGCCGGGAATGCAGCAAGCGGGGAATGCAGCAAGCGGGGAATGCAGCAAGCCGGGAATGCAGCAAGCCGGGAATGCAGCAAGCCGGGAATGCAGCAAGCCGGGAATGCAGCAATCGGGGAATGCAGCAAGCGGGGAATGCAGCAAGCCGGGAATGCAGCAAGCCGGGAATGCAGCAAGCCGGGAATGCAACAAGCCGGGAATGCAGCAAGCCGGGAATGCAGCAAGCCGGGAATGCAGCAAGCCGGGAATGCAGCAAGCGGGGAATGCAGCAAGCTGGGAATGCAGCAAGCCGGGAATGCAGCAAGCCGGGAATGCAGCAAGCCGGGAATGTATCAAGCTGGGAATGCAGCAAGCCGGGAATGCAGCAAGCCGGGAATGCAGCAAGCCGGGAATGCAGCAAGCCGGGAATGCAGCAAGCCGGGAATGCAGCAAGCCGGGAATGCAGCAAGCCGGGAGCCCGACTGTCAGCATCAGGCTACTTTCACTCGTCATGTCCAAGGTGTTGTTGGTGAAACCTGTCATGAGGTGTGGAGTCTGTGCCCTGAAACAGCTCCTCCGAAATGCTGCTGCCTGCCTTCTAACCAGGAATAAATCCTGTTCACCCAAAACCCCCCCCGCCCAAACACCCCCCCCGCCCAACCCCCCCCTGCCCCGCCCTCACCCAAAGCCCCCCGCCCCGCCCTCACCCAAACCCCCCCGCGCCCCGCCCTCACCCAAACCCCCCGCGCCCCGCCCTCACCCAAACCCCCCGCCCCGCCCTCACCCAAAGCCCCCCGCCCCGCCCTCACCCAAACCCCCCCGCCCTCACCCAAACCCCTCCGCGCCCCGCCCTCACCCAAAGCCCCCCGTCCCGCCCTCATCCAAACCCCCCCGCCCCGCCTTCATCCAAACCCCCCCGCGCCCCGCCCTCACTCAAACCCCCCCGCCCAAACAGCCCACACCCCCCCTCACCCAAAACCCCCCCGCCCAAACACCCCCCACCCCCCCTCACCCAAAACCCCCCCCGCCGAAACACCCCCTGCGCCGCGCCCCGCCCTCACCCAAACCCCCCCCGCCCAAACCCCCCCGCCCCGCCCTCACCCAAACCCCCCCGCCCTCACCCAAACCCCCCCGCCCTCACCCAAACCCCCCCGCCCCGCGCTCACCCAAACCCCCCCGCCCTCACCCAAACCCCCCCGCCCTCACCCAAACCCCCGGCCCCGCCCTCACCCAAACCCCCCCGCCCTCACCCAAACCCCCCGGCCCCGCCCTCACCCAAACCCCCCCGCCCCGCGCTCACCCAAACCCCCCCCGCCCCGCCCTCACCCAAACCCCCCCCCCCCACCCCGCGCTCATCCAATCCCCCTGCCCTGTGCTCACTAACCTCACAGGCTCCCAGTCAGATCCCCCCATGGCCTCACTCCCCCACCCCCTCTGTAATCTGCTCCAAAACCTACAATCCTCTCGGGAACTGTGTTCCTCTAACTGTGACACAAGCATCGCCGATTTGAATCATTCTCCATTGGGCGCTGTGCCTTCAGCCGACTGGAACCTACAAACCTCCCCCTTCCCCCAAACCAACCCCTTCCCCCAAACCAACCCACTGCTTCTTCCTTTAAAATACCTTTTAAACCTTCCGCCCTGACCGAGTTTTTGACCATTTGGCTTCATGCTGCCTCCTGTGGCTCAGAGTTAAATTCCCTCCCGGGATGCTTTATCATATGCGTGGGGGTTTTGTAAGTGAAAGTTGTTATTGTGGGACACGGGGGGATCAGCCAGGGTCCCTAACTCCTGATTCCGTACCACCCACTCCTGGAACAGTGTTTGCTGTCCGAGGACAGGAATTACTGTGATGCCTCTCCTGCTCGAACAGCCTACTGGCATTCACATGGAGGTGGCAGCCTAGCAATGGTGACAGAGGACCTGCCCGGTATACAAAACCCATCAGGGGTAGGGGGGGGGGGGGGGAACCAGAGTGGGGGGTTGGCTTGGCTGGGGTAGGGGGGGGGGGGAACCAGAGTGGGGGGTTGGCTTGGCTGGGGGGGGGGGGGAGGAGGAGAAACTGTTGGGTAGAGGGCCCGAATTGGGAAACCAGGACATAAGGGAGAAAAATTAAAGAAAATGTAATCCTTCTTCAAGGAGAGGAGGGGCGGCATGGTGGCACAGTGGTTAGCACGGCTGCCTCACAGCGTCCGGGACCCGGGTTCGATTCCCAACTCGGGTTACTGTCCGTGTGGAGTTCGCACAATCTCCCCATGTCTGCTTGGGTTTCCTCCGGGTGCTTTGGTTTCCCCCCACAGTCCAAAGTTAGGAGGATTGGCTATGCTAAATTAGTGTCAGGGGGATTAGCAGGGTAAATATGTGGGGTTATGGGGATAGGACCTGGGTGGGATTGTGGTTGGTGCAGACTCGATGGGCTGAATGGCCTCCTCCTGCCCTGTCGGGATTCTAAGATTAGAACAAAAACAACCAGACACCAAGAAACAAGGTAAAAATATCTTTAATTTACTAGAATGTATTTGCTTCGAGGGAGGTTGTTGCACTGGGTAACAGCGGACAGTGCAATCCCAGAATCAAACCCTCCCCCCACCACGTTCCGATGTCCACTGCCGCCTCGTACAGCGACACAAAGCCTGGTCCCCACAGTGAACGTTTGGAGCTAAGGTGCCGCTTACCAGGTAAAGACCCTCAGTATGAGACCCCGCGGACGTAAATCTGATCCGCTTCATGCCCGTCCACTCCCCCCTTCCAGATAGCAGCATAAAAAGGACCCCCCTCCACACATTAAAATAACACATTTGGTAACAAGAGTCAGCAACATCTCTCTGCTGTTTGATGCTGGCTTGAAGATTTGGAGAGATGGTTGGGGGGGGGGTGGTGGAGGGGAGGGTGGTCTGGGGAACAGGAGGACCCTCACCATTCTCCGATTAGCTGGATCCCTGGCTCTGAGAGGCTGGTATCTCTTGCGTTGGGAGATCGCTCTTCACTTTGCTGCTTTCCTCATCCACCTCCACCTCTTCGTCCTGCGGGTAGAGGTCTGGATATTGCTGCATGCACTCCTGCATCGTCCGAAACTGCTCCAGGCAATCGGAGCCTTTCACCTCTTCCTTACTATAGTGGAAACAGGAGAAGGCGGACTTAAACTGCTCCCCACATGGACCGCTGGCCATGCCCCCCAGGCAGGGACAATTCCAGTTGATGTCACCATTTGGCAAGATCAAACCTGCAAATATATTTTAAGAAACGGATTACAAATGGGCGTGGAGTACGGCACAGAATGATCCCAGTCAGCACCGGTCTGTGTAGAACAGGCTGAATGGCCTCATTCTGTGCTACTTCCTGTCACCCATGTGACAAGCTTTTAGAAGGCGTGATGTTAGACCAAGACTGCTGCTGTCCTCCCAGGTGGATGTAAAGTATCTCAGGGTGGAGAGGAGCGGGGGATTTCTCCCCAGTGCCCTGGAACCAATATTTATTCCTGCATCACTATCAGAAATACCAGATTATCTGGTCATTTCCACACTCACCGTTTGTGCGATCTTTCCCTGCACAAATTAGCTGCCACATTTTGCATTTCCCACATTACAACGGTGACCATCAAGGAAAAGTCCTCATTAGCCTCATGACACTTTCAAACATCCTTCAGTTGCAGAAGGTGCGAGAGAAATGCAACTCCTTTTGTTTTTCTCCTGAGAGCAGAGAAGGTTAATCTGAATTTAAAGATGCTCCAAATGATGAGGGAATTAGAGAATGAACTGCTTTCAGTGGCAGAGCAAATTGGTGAAAAGAAGCAAAATGGCAAAGAAGGAGAATTTCTTTCTTTTACCCGGCGAGTTGCTCTGATCTGGAAGGTGCTGCCGGAAAGGGCGGCAGAAGCAGATTCAATAACTTTCAAAAGGAATTGGAGAAATACTTAAACTTTTACAGGGCTCTGGGGAAAGAACAAAAGTGTAGGATTACTTGGATAGCCTTTTCAAAGAGCTGGCACAGGTACGATGGGCTGGGGGCGGGGCCGAGGAGAGGGGGGGGGTGGGGCAGAAGGGCGGGGGACGGGACCGAGGGGAGGGGCGGGGTGGGACTGAGGGGCGGGGCAGGACTGAGGGGCGGGGCAGGGTGGGACCGAGGGGAGGGGAGGGGCGGGGCAGGGTGGGACCGAGGGGAGGGGAGGGGTGGGGGGGGGGTGGACTGAGGGGAGGGGGGGGGGGCGGGACCAAGAGGAGGGGGGAGCAGGACCAAGGGGAGGGAGGGGGGAGCGGGACCGAGGGGAGGGGAGGGGGGGAGCGGGACCGAGGGGAGGGGAGGGGGAGCGGGACCGAGGGGAGGGGAGGGGGGAGCGGGACCGAGGGGAGGGGTGGGGAGAGCAGGACCAAGGGGAGGGGGGAGCTGGACCAAGGGGAGGGGAGGGGGGAGCGGGACCGAGGGGAGGGGGGAGCGGGATCGAGGGGAGGGGAGGGGGGAGCTGGACCGAGGGGAGGGGAGGGGGGAGCGGGACTGAGGGGAAGGGGGAGCGGGACGGAGGAAGCACTCGGAACGGAGGCCGTGTGTTGGCCTTGCCAGTGACACTTACATCCTGTGATTGAACAAAGGGAGGATGGGGATTGGTCGGCAAGAGATAGAATGAGAAAGTAGAGTGTAAACGTATACAGCGTGTGGTCTGTTACGATTGGGTAAAGCCGGGTTGAGGGGCTTGAAGGGTTTTGGCTGCAAGAGTTAAAGGTGTTTGATGCTCAGGGACGCGGTGACTAAAGTGAGATAAATCAAACTATAAACAGCACACATTCCAAGAATCTGAACAATGTCCTGGCTTGCCTCACTCCCTCTTAATGATTGCCACAGTTATACACTGCAGATTCCGACAGGGGAAGGTCCATGGAGCAGCTTCTGTTCCGAGCTGCAGGAAGTGGCTCATTCTCCTCCTCCATTCCAGCCTGGAGTCTGACTGCGTGAAGGAGGGAAGGTAGTAACTCACAAATCAGGGACAATGGCAGCTCAGGGAGTGATCCGTCGGCTGGTCAGACTTCACCTGGAGTAACTGGCCCCAATCGTGGGCCCCGCACTTCAGGAGGGAGAGACTGACCTTGGAGAAGGAGCTGTGCTGATTCGTCAGAATATCTTGGGTTAAACTGTGAGGGTGGTTCGCATAGACTCAGTGTGTAACCCCTGGAGTGTAGAATGTGTAGTGATCTAATGGAGGTGCTGAAGAGAGTGGGCAAGGTAAATATAGACTATTGCCGCAGTGAGCACGGTGAAACCAGAACAAGGGGACAGACTCTTCAATCGGGAAGTACTTCTTCACACACAGAGTAATGGGGATCATTGCTGTGTGTGGGGGAATCATTGCTGTGTTTTCTACACTGACACTAAACAATAAAACAATTCACTGCACAACAGGAGGACCTTCAGCCCATCCTGTCATTGCAAGCTGAAAAAAAATGGTTACCCAGCCTAATCCCACAATCCAGCTCTTAGCCAGTTACCCTGGAGGATAGGCACTTGAAGTTCACAAGTACTCTCCAATGTGGAGTGTTTCTCCCTCAACAACCCTCTCAGGCAGTGAGTTCCAGATCCCTCACCACACTCTGGGCAAAAATAATTCCTTCCTAACTCCCTCAACCTATCAATTATCTTCAATCATTGCCCTGTTTATTGGCCTCTGCAAAGGGAGCTAGGTCCTTTCCAGGTCCTTTCTATTCAAAGAACAAAACACAGTCCAGCACAGGAACAGGCCCTTTGGCCCTCCAACCTGCGTCAATCACTTTGTCCTATCTCGAGCAACAGCTTATATCTCTCTATTCCCCATCTGTTCATGTGTCTATCCAGATAACTCGACCTAGATCTCTCAATTTTACCTCAGTTAAATCTCCCTCCAGCCTGTCCTGTTACAAAGAAAACAACCCAGCCATTCAATTTTTCATGAAAGCTGAAACACTGCATTTCCGCCCCCTCTGTACCTGTATTTCTGATGCGATCACATCGTTCCTGTAATGCGATGACCAGGACTGTACACTGTGCTCTAGCGGAGGTTCAACTGGTGTTAGAACAGTTCTAGAATAACCTCCCTGCTTTTATATTCTAAACCTGGGCCAATCAAGACAAACATCCCGGAAAGCTTCATGAACCACCTAATCTGCCCGTCCTGCTGCTGCAGTCCCCCCCCCCCATCCCGGAAAGCTTCATGAACCACCTAATCTGCCCGTCCTGCTGCTGCAGTCCCCCCCCCCCCGGGCACCCCGCCAACCCACCTGGACACCCCCGGCACCCCGCCAACCCACCTGACACCCCCCCCCACCCCCCGGGCACCCCGCCAACCCACCTGGACACACCCCCCCCCCCACCCCCCCGGGCACCCCGCCAACCCACCTGGACACCCCCCCCCCGGGCACCCCGCCAACCCACCTGGACACCCCCCCCCCCCACCCCCCCGGCACCCCGCCAACCCACCTGGACACCCCCCCCCCCCCACCCCCCCGGGCACCCCGCCAACCCACCTGGACACCCCCCCCCCCCCACCCCCCCGGGCACCCCGCCAACCCACCTGGACACCCCCCCCCCCACCCCCCGGGCACCCGCAACCCACCTGGACACCCCCCCCCCACCCCCCCGGGCACCCCGCCAACCACCTGGACACCCCCCCCCCGGGCACCCCGCCAACCCACCTGGACACCCCCCCCCCCCCCCCCCCCCCCGGGCACCCCGCCACCACCTGGACACCCCCACCCCCACCCCCCCCGGGCACCCCGCCAACCCACCTGGACACCCCCCCCCCACCCCCCCCGGGCCACCCCGCCCAACCCACCTGGACACCCCCCCCCCCCCCCCCCCCCGGCACCCCGCCAACCCCACCTGACACCCCCCCCCCCACCCCCCCCGGGCACCCCGCCAACCCACCTGGACACCCCCCCCCCCCCCCCCCCCGGCACCCCGCCAACCCACCTGGACACCCCCCCCCCCACCCCCCCCGGGCACCCCGCCAACCCACCTGGACACCCCCCCCCCCCCCCCCCCAAGGGGCTGCCTGAGACAAAGATTGGCAACACCGCAAAAGTACATCATTGGCCATGAGGAGCTTTGAGAAATTCCCAGGTGTGAAAGGCGCTATGAAAATGCAAGTCTTTCTGGAAATGCAGCAGCCAGTTTGTAGAGAGCGAGCTCCCGGAATGACCAGATCCTGTGTGTGTTAGTGATGCTGCTTCAGAGGTAAGTATTTGACCTGGACACTGCCAATGAACCCTGCGCTCTGCTTAGAGATGGAGCAATGGGACCACTTGAGAGACAGTTAGTGCCTCGATTCAAAATCTCACCCAAAAGACAGACCTCTGACAGTGTAGCACTCCACCCGTACTGCAGCAGCAACTTAACCTCGGCTATGGTTGAATACTCCGGTGGGATTCGGAACCACAAACCACTCCAACTGACCTGGTCCGTTTACAGAGAGAATGAATGGTGATAATTTTCAGAATCAATGTCAGATCCACAATCAGGACACAATGTGAGGCAGCCTGGGGAAATAACTAAAATGTGGAGATGCTGGCGTTGGACTGGGGTAAACACAGTAAGAAGTCTCACAACACCAGGTTAAAGTCCAACAGGTTTATTTGGTAGCAAAAGCCACACAAGCTTTCAGGTGGGTGGGAGTTCTGATCACAAACAGGGCATATAAAGACACAAACTCAATTTACAAAATAATGGTTGGAATGCGAGTCTTTACAGGTAATCAAGTCTTAAAGGTACAGACAATGTGAGTGGAGAGAGGGTTAAGCACAGGTTAAAGAGATGTGTATTGTCTCCAGCCGGGACAGTTAGTGAGATTTTGCAAGCCCAGGCAAGTCATGGGGGTTACAGATAGTGTGACATGAACCCAAGATCTCGGTTGAGGCCGTCCTCATGTGTGCGGAACTTGGCTATCAGTCTCTGCTCAGCGACTCTGCGCTGTCGTGTGTCGTGTAGGCCGCCTTGGAGAACACTTACCCGAAGATCAGAGGCTGAATGCCCATGACCGCTGAAGTGCTCCCCCACAGGAAGAGAACACTCCTGCCTGGTGATTGTCGAGCGGTGTTCATTCATCCGTTGTCGTAGCGAGTGCATGGTTTCCCCAATGTACCATGCCTCAGGACATCCTTTCCTGCAGCGTATCAGGTAGACAACGTTGGCCGAGTTGCAAGAGTAGGTACCGTGTACCTGGTGGATGGTGTTCTCACGTGAGATGATGGCATCCGTGTCGATGATTCGGCACGTCTTGCAGAGGTTGCTGCAGAGGTATACACAGGATCTGCTCGGATGAGGAGGATCGCAACAGACACCTCCAGATGCTGAAAGATGCCCTCATAAGAACAGGACATGGCGCTCGACTCATCGATCGACAGTTCCGACGCGCCACAGCGAAAAACCGCACCGACCTCCTCAGAAGACAAACACGGGACACGGCGGACAGAGTACCCTTTGTCGTCCAGTACTTCCCCGGAGCGGAGAAGCTACGGCATCTCCTCCGGAGCCTTCAACATGTCATTGATGAAGACGTACATCTCGCCAAGGCCATCCCCACACCCCCACTTCTTGCCTTCAAACAACCGCACAACCTCAAACAGACCATTGTCCGCAGCAAACTACCCAGCCTTCAGGAGAACAGTGACCACGACACCACACAACCCTGCCACAGCAACCTCTGCAAGACGTGCCGGATCATCGACACGGATGCCATCATCTCACGTGAGAACACCATCCACCAGGTACACGGTACCTACTCTTGCAACTCGGCCAACGTTGTCTACCTGATACGCTGCAGGAAAGGATGTCCCGAGGCATGGTACATTGGGGAAACCATGCAGACGCTATGACAGCGGATGAATGAACACCACTCGACAATCACCAGGCAAGACTGTTCTCTTCCTGTGGGGGAACACTTCAGCGGTCACGGGCATTCGGCCTCTGATCTTCGGATAAGCGTTCTCCAAGGCGGCCTTCACGACACACGACAACGCAGAATCGCTGAGCAGAAACTGATAGCCAAGTTCCGCACACATGAGGACGGCCTCAACCTGGATCTTGGGTTCATGTCACACTATCTGTAACCCCCACGATTTGCCTGGACTCGCAAAATCTCACTAACTGTCCTGTCTGGGGACAATACACATCTCTTTAACCTGTGCTTAACCCTCTCTCCACTCACGTTGTCTGTACCTTTAAGACTTGATTACCTGTAAAGACTCACATTCCAACCATTATTTTGTAAATTGAGTTTGTGTCTTTATATGCCCTGTTTGTGAACAGAACTCCCACTCACCTGATGATGGGGCAGCGCTCCGAAAGCTCATAGCTTTTGCTCCCAAATGAACCTGTTGGACTTTAACCTGGTGTTGTAAGACTTCTTACTGAAATAACTAAACACAGCCTTTGGTGCCATCTTGTGGCCAGCAATATGTTGCAGTGTGTCAATATTTAAAATGACTTTGATTGACTGAGCCAGTGGGTCAACATTCTGAAATCTGAGAATTAGCGATTCCTGTTGCAAGGTCACAGACTCGAAACATTAACCCTAATTCTGTCTCCACAGCTGCTGCCCAACCAGCTGAGTACTTACAGCATTTTATTTCAGATTTCCAGCATCTGCAGTACGTGACTTTAAAGTTTATTTATTAGTGGCTTACATTAACACTGCAATGAAGTTACTGTGAAAGTCCCCTAGTTGTTCGGATACACTGAGGGAGAATTTAGCATGGCCAATAAACCTAATCAGCACGTCATTCGGACTGTGGGAGGAAACCGGAGCACCCGGAAGAAACCCACGCAGACACGGGGAGAACGTGCAAACTCCCCACAGACAGTGACCCAAGCCGGGAATTGAACCCGGGACCCAGGCGCTGTGAGGCAGCAGTGTCCTGTGCCACCCACTTTTGTTTTAGAATTGAATCCAATATTGCTTTGGGAAATTGAGGTTGTCTTTAGCCCTCAGTAATTGAGGTGATTAGACATAACTGCTTCCTCAGCAAATATCAAAAAACATTCTGAACTGGACGAGTCATTATGAATACTGTGGATGCAAGAAGAGTTCAGAACTGGGCTTCTGGAACAAAGCACCTTTCATAGAGTATTCACTGTGCCAAGCATGGATAAAGCGCCTTCTGCACTGTCCCAATCAAACTCTCCCAGGACAGGTACAGCACAGGGTTAGATACAGAGTAAAGCTCCCTCTACACTGTCCCAATCAAACTCTCCCAGGACAGGTACAGCACGGGGTTAGATACAGAGTAAAGCTCCCTCTACACTGTCCCCATCAAACACTCCCAGGACAGGTACAGCACGGGGTTAGATACAGAGTAAAGCTCCCTCTACACTGTCCCCATCAAACACTCCCAGGACAGGTACAGCACAGGGTTAGATACAGAGTAAAGCTCTCGCTACACTGTCCCCATCAAACACTCCCACGACAGGTACAGCACGGGGTTAGATACAGAGTAAAGCTCCGTCTACACTGTCCCCATCAAACACTCCCAGGACAGGTACAGCACGGGGTTAGATACAGAGTAAAGCTCTCGCTACACTGTCCTCATCAAACACTCCCAGGACAGGTACAGCACGGGGTTAGATACAGAGTAAAGCTCCCCCTACACTGTCTCCCATCAAACACTCCCAGGACAGGTACAGCACAGGGTTAGATACAGAGTAAAGCTCCCCCTACACTGTCTCCCATCAAACACTCCCAGGACAGGTACAGCACGGGGTTAAATACAGACTAAAGCTCCCTCTGCACTGTCCCCCATCAAACACTCCCAGGACAGGTACAGCACAGGGTTAGATACAGAGTAAAGCTCCCTCTACACTGTCCCAATCAAACTCTCCCAGGACAGGTACAGCACGGGTTAGATACAGAGTAAAGCTCCCTCTACACTGTCCCCATCAAACACTCCCAGAACAGGTACAGCACGGGGTTAGGTACAGAGTAAAGCTCCCTCTACACTGTCCCCATCAAACACTCTCAGGACAGGTACAGCACGGGGTTAGATACAGAGTAAAGCTCCCTCTACACTGTCCCCATCAAACACTCCCAGGACAGGTACAGCACAGGGTTAGATACAGAGTAAAGCTCCCTCTACACTGTCCCCATTAAACACTCCCAGCACAGGTACAGCATGGGGTTAGATACAGAGTAAAGCTCCCTCTACACTGTCCCCATTAAACACTCCCAGCACAGGTACAGCATGGGGTTAGATACAGAGTAAAGCTCCCTCTACACTGTCCCCATTAAACACTCCCAGCACAGGTACAGCATGGGGTTAGATACAGAGTAAAGCTCCCTCTTCACTGTCCCCATTAAACACTCCCAGCACAGGTACAGCATGGGGTTCGATAGAGTAAAGAAAAAGTAATATAAACTGACTTTAAACTTTACATCCATCAGTTGGTAAATGTGAGGTATCCATTTTGGTAGGAATAACAGCAAAATGGACTATTATTTAAATGGTAAAAAATGCAGCATGCTGCTGAGGAGAGGGACCTGGGTGTCCTTGTGCAGGAATCTCAAGGAGTTGGTTTGCAGGTGCAGCAGGTAATTAAGAAGGCAAATGGAATTTTGTCCTTCATTGCTAGAGGGATGGAGTTTAAAAACAGCGAGATTATGTTGCAGCTGTATAAGGTGCTGGTGAGGCCACACCTGGAGTACTGTGTACAGTTTTGGTCTCCTTACTTGAGAAAGGATATACTGGCACTGGAGGGGTGCAGAGGAGATTCACTAGGTTGATTCCGGAGTTGAGAGGGTTGGCTTATGAGGAGAGACTGAGTAGACTGGGGCTATACTCATTGGAATTCAGAAGAATGAGGGGAGATCTTATAGAAACATATAAGATTATGAAGGGAATAGATAAGATAGAAGCAGGGAAGTTGTTTCCACTGGCGGGTGAAACTAGAACTAGGGGGCATGGCCTCAAAATAAGGGGAAGCAGATTTAGGACTGAGTTGACGAGGAACTTCTTCACACAAAGGGTTGTGAATCTGTGGAATTCCCTGCCCAGTGAAGCAGTTGAGGCTACCTCATTGAATGTTTTTAAGGCAAAGATAGATAAATGTTTGAACAGTAAAGGAATTAAGGGTGATGGTGAGCGGGCGGGTAAGTGGAGCTGAGTCCACGAAAAGATCAGCCATGATCTTATTGAATGGTGGAGCAGGCTCGAGGGGCCAGATGGCCCACTCCTGCTCCTAGTTCTTATGTTCTTATTACGAAGTTCTTCATGGCATATATCGATTCCTGCTTCCCAGACTACCTGAATCCACTACAGTTTGCCTATCGCCTGGGGCTCAGCTCCTCCCTCTGCGACTGGATCCTAGACTTTCTAACCCACAGACTGCAGTCAGTAAGGATAGGCAACAACCTTCTCCACGATCATCCTCAACACCGGTGCCCCACAAGGCTGTGTTCTCAGCCCCCTACTATACTCCTTATACATCTGACTGTGCGGCCAAATTCCCCTCCAATTCGATTTTCAAGTTTGCTGACGACACCACCGTAGTGGGTCGGATCTCAAACAATGACGAGACAGAGACAGGAATGAGGTAGAGAATCTGGTGAACTGGTGCGGCAACAATAATCTCTCCCTCAATCTCAACAAAATGAAGGAGATTGTCATCGACTTCACGATGCGCAAAGGAGAACATGCCCCTGTCTACATCAATGGGGACGAAGTAGAAATGGTCGAGAGCTTCAAGTTTTTAGGTGTCCAGATCACCAACAACCGGTCCTGGTCCCCCAATGCCGACACTATAGTAAAGGAAGTCCACCAATGCCTCTACTTTCTCAGGAGACTAAGGAAATTTGGCATATCAGCTACGACTCTCACCAACTTTTACAGATGCACCATAGAAAGCATTCTTTCTGGTTGTATCACAGCTTGGTATGGACTCCTGCTCTGCCCAAGATCGCAAGAAACTACAAAAGGGTCATGAACAAAGCCCAGTCCATCACACAAACCAGCCTCCCATCCATTGACTCTGTCTACACTTCCCACTGCCTCGGCAAAGCAGCCAGCAGAATTAAGGACCCCACGCACCCCGGACATTCTCTCTTCCACCTTCTGCCGTCAGGAAAAAGGTACAAAAGTCTGAGGTCACATACCAACCGACTCAAGAACAGCTTCTTCCCTGCTGCCAGACTTTTAAATGGACCTACCTTGCTTTAAGTTGATATTTCTCTACACGCTAGCTACGATTCTGCACTCTCTCCTTTCCTTCTCTATGAACGGTATGCTTTGTCTGTATAGCACGCAAGAAACAATACTTTTCACTGTATCCCACTACGTGACAATAATAAATCAAATCATGATGTGGAGATGGCGGCGTTGGACTGGGCTGGGCACAGTGAGAAGTCTCACAACACCAGGTTACAGTCCAACAGGTTTATTTGGTGCCACGAGCTTTTGGAGCACTGCCCCTTCATTGGGTGAGTGAATGATGAAGGAGCAGTGCTCCGGAAGCTCGTGACACCAAATAAACCTGTTGGACTTTAACCTGGTGTTGTGAGACTTCTTACTGTGCCCAAATCAAATCAGGTGGTAAATGACAAGATAAAAATGGAGATGTGTTTGCACAAACCTTTGAAGATAACAGGACAAGCTGAGAAGGGAGAAAGGATTCTTGGTTTTAACAAAGGAAAGTGAACAAAAGCAAGAAAGTTATGTTTGTTCTTTATACTTCACCGGGTCGGCCTGTGCTAAACAGCTGTGTCCGATTGTGGAGACTGCAGCTTAAGAAGAATGTTAAGGTCTTGAAGAGAGGGCAGAGGAGATATACTCGAATGGGACCAGGGCTGAGGAACTTCAGTTAATGTGGAGAGACTGGAGAAACTGGGATTGTTCTCTTGAGAGAAGGCTGAGGGGAGGTTTGATGGAGATGTTCAAAATCATAAAGGTTTGGACAGAGTAAATGAGAGAGAGTGTTTCCAGGGGGAGGAGGGTTTTGGAAACAGAGAATAGAGGTTGAAGACAACCAGAGGTGACGTGAGGAAAGGTTTGTGGGTTTGTTTTTTTCCTGATCCAGTTGTTTTCATTTGGAGTGCGCTGCCTGAGGGGGCGGTGGCAGCAGAGTCAATAACCGGAGAAATATCTGAAAGGAAACATTCTCAGGGCTTCGGGAGAAAGAGCAGGAGGAGTGGGACTAATCGGATTGCTCTTTCAAAGAGTCAACACAGGTAGGATGGGCCAAAGGGCCTCCTTCTCTACTGGACGATTCTACTCGAATCCACAAACAGCAATGACCAGATAATCGCTTTATATTTTTCTGATATTGGACTTTGGCAGTTAACATCCTCGCTCGTGTCAGCACGGTTCCCTGGAACCGTTTATATCCAGCCGAGAGGGCAGACCAGGTTCCTCAGGACAGTGAGGCTCAATCACCTTCAGCTGATTAATGTTAGGGTGGGGCTGTTTACTGATAACCGCAGTGTTCATTCACAACTCTACTCGTAATGAGGCCGTGCGGATCTACCTACAGCAGGTGTGAGTGACATCCAGCTGGTACACACCATTTGAACCACATAAACATCAGGCAATGGCCACCCTGACAAGACCCAAGTGCTTTGCTCACCACTGTTGGGGCTAATGTGGTGCAGTGTGTAGCTTCCCTCCCTCTGGACCAGAAGCTCTGTGTTCAGGTCCTGTACCAGGACATGTGGGCCAAGGAAGGAGCGCTCATGACGCGATTCACCAGGTTGATGGGATTCCTCCCATCACCCCCACCCCATGTCCCACCCACAGGGAAAGAAGCCTGAGTGAGTTACACTTGAAAAAGTATCATCAACAACACACCTTGCATTTCAATAGCAACTCTGACAGAGTAAAATGCCTCAAGGTGCGCCATGGGAGTGTAAATTAGACAAAGTTAGGACAGGTCTTCAAAGGTTTTGTTAAAGAGGAAGGTTTTCAGTACCTCCTTGGAGGAGGAGAGGGGGGGGCTCTGGAGCTTTGGGACCAGGCGGCTGAAGGCACGGCTGCCAATGGCGGAGGGATCCAGTCTGGGGACACGGAACTGGCTGATTGGCCACTGTAATGAGGACCCACTCAACACACTCACCGTGATCTTCGTACGGATCGTTGGGATCATCTGCGATTAACTCAGCGCTGCTGGGAGCTTCATGGTCCTCTTTGGTGACAAAAATGACCTTGTCTTTGCCTGAAAGTCAAGGGGAAGGAATCAGACTGAGACAGGAGGGGAAAAGAAAGAGTTTACATTTCTATAGCACCTTACACATCCTCACAATGACATGAATTAAAGAAATTCTGGAATATAAAGACACTCTCAGTAATAGCGACCATGGAACGATGACAGATTGTCAGAGAAACCCATCTGCTTCACTGATGTCCTTTAGGGAAGGAAATGTGCCATCCTGACAGTTACTTCTGAGACTCCCGGGGGCTCCAAACAACTCGCACTCAGGCAAGCCACGGGAACAATAGGGTTCATTGATGAACTGACCTCCTTGAACGCCAGCCTCAGCTACCTGTAGGGGCAGATCCCCGGCAGGTAACCCCTCGCTGTGGGTTCCCCCCCCCAACCCCCTCGCCCCAGGTCCCCCCCCACAACCCCCTCGCCCCGGGTCCCCCCACAACCCCCTCGCCCCGGGTCCCCCCCCCAACCCCCTCGCCCCGGGTCCCCCCACCCATCCTCCTCGCCCCGGGTCCCCCCACCCATCCTCTTAAAGAGGCCCCAACCCGCATACATAACACTCCTCCCTTCTAAACAGCAATCCCCACTCAGAAATAACAATTCACTATTTACATGTCACAGACAGTAATAAACATTCATTTGGCGTTACAGAGACGTGACCAATTGGTCCGGGAGGCTAACAGTTCCGTGGAGGTTGTTTCCTGGGAGCTGGGACTGGTCTTTGGTCCCTCTCCCGCGATCATGTCTCTGGGGAATCCGCCTTTGGGGATTCTTCGATCTGCCACTACCGGTGTTCCCAGTTCTCCAGCTGAAGGTGTAGCTCTGCACCCCCTGTTCCCTTCCATCTCCCCCGCTTGATATGGTGCCGCCAGTAATCGGTCTGCATGTCTACGCCACAGAAACCCATCTTGTGTCTCCAGTGTAGGTCAGGGGTCCAGTCCTGGCTGGTGTTATTGCCGGAACCCACTTCCCTGGTGCATAGTTCCTCGCGAGAACATCTTTGTCTTTCTGAAAAGTTCTGAGTTTTGGATGTTCGGTTCGCTGGATGATCTGTTGCAGACTTTACACCCCAAATCCAATGTAGTTCCACGGACTCTTCGAATTCCCACGACACAAACTGCAGCCCCCTCGTCACTTACCACCTGCTCCAGGTAGCCAAGCCTGGTGAACGCATCGTCAAGCTTGTCCAGTTGTAGTTGTTTATGTGTTTATCACCAGGAGGTGTGTGTCCACGGCCATGAATAACCTAGTTTCCCACTGGCCCAGCAAAATCGATATGGACACTTTCCCACGGTCCTTTTGGCCATACCCACGGATGTAACAGTGACGCTGATGGTATTTTATGAATTTGGGAGCACGCGGCACACGCTCCTGCTTTCTCCTCTACATTAGCATCAACGTTTGGCCACCAGACCTAACTCCTGGCCACCTCCTTCATCTGTACCACCCTTGGGTGCCCTTGATGCAGCTGCTCCAGCACCTTCCTCCTCAATGCTGTCGGGACAATGACCCGCACAGCCCACAACAAGCAGCCGTCCGTATCGACATTTCCCACTGTCGGTTCAAACAGAGCCGCATTTCTGGGTCCTTCTCGTGATGACTCATTCCCCTCCGGATGAGGTCTATCACCCGACTCGGTGTGGGGTCTTTTCCTGTGGCTTGTTTAATATTCGCAGCTGTAATCGGAACTTTATTTTCCTGTGAAAAATACATTCTCTTCACCCTCTCCTCGGAATCCCCTCTGTCTCCCGGCAAAGGCAGTCTCGATAACGTGTCTGCGTTGGCGTGTAGGTCCGACTGGCGAAAACAGATCTCAATACCGTCCTGACAAGGTTAGTGCCCACATTTGTAATCTCGCAGCTGCCATTGATGGAATACCCGAGTAGGGGTAAAAATTCATGGGTGGTCTGTGGTCCCTCGGTGGGACAGATTTCCGGCCACACAGGAATTGGGGAAACTTCGCTGGTCCAAAGCTGATACTCAGTGCCGCCCCCTCCATTTGGGCATAATTTTCCTCTGCTTTAGAGAGTGACCAAGATGCGAAAGTGATGGGTCGATCTTCCCCATTGGCTATTACGTGGGAGGGAACCGCTCCCACCCTGTGTGGAGTGACCTTAGTGAACCTTTAAGAAAGGCCTTGTTTAAAAATCATGACCTCTTAGCTCACAGCCTCAGCTGATGCTATTTTGTTGCCGGCTTGTTTGAAGATGTCCTTTTACTGCTGCTTAAACAGAGGTTTGTTTATTTTTATCGGGATGTTTGCGACTGCATTGTGAGGAGAAAAACTGGTTGGCAGGTCAGGTGATGAGGTTTTTTTTCAGTTGGGAGCTGCAGGTTAGGTTTGAGTTTTAGAAGGGACAGCAAGCTGAAAATCAGTCTCTCTCTCTCTCCCTCCCTGGTTTTGGAAATTATGCGGGTTAGCTAAAGGCCTTCCTGGATTGGAGAATCTGCTGTTGCTGGCTGGACCAGAGTCAACCTGGGGTTCTGAGAAGCTGTTCGGAATCTATCCAGAGAACTGTAGACTTCATCCAAAGGACTTAATTCCAGTATCACATGATCATTAGTCTTTGCTGTGTTATACCTGTGAGAAGGGATTGTGTGTCTATGGGACTGGTTTGATTGGAACACATTAGATATATTTGTTAAGGGTTATACATCATAGTGGCTGTTTTGTCTTGTTTGTAATTGATAAAAGTTCTTGGTAATTTTCATACTACACATGTTAACTATATTCTTAAATAAAGTTTGATAAAAACTTCCTAGTGGGTCATTGGAATCATACCCTAAGTGAAACATCTCAAGCTTATCCAAGCCAAATCCAAGATACAAAACTTATGATTCAGGTAGGCTCCATAAAACACTGACCTGAACTATGACAATGGTGACGCGTCACATGCCAGCTGAAGAGGTAACTCTGGGTTAAAGTGTATCAAAACCCCAGACTCCTTTAATGCCTCCTTTGCCTTTTGGTAAACTTCTCACATTCTGGTATCCACTGCCATGTCTGACCTTTCATCAGTAGTCGATGAAGAATCTTAAATACCGTAACTGGATCTGGCACAAACCTGCCATAATAATTGATCGGCCCCAGAAAGGACCTCAACTGGGACACATTCCCCAGTCTGGGCACCTTCATAATAGCTCCCAGTTTCTTCGGAGCCGTATGCAAACCCTCACTGCCGATGACATGACCCAGGTGCTCCAACGAGACCTTGAATAATTTGCGTTTGTTTCTGCGAATTTGCAAACCGTGTTCTTGCTGCCTCTTCAGTGTCTCTTCCCGATTACGTAAATCTTCCTCGTCAGTGGCACCTGTGATTAATGTCATCTCAGTGGCACTGCACCCCCTGGAAGACCACTCAGAATTTGCTCCATTGCCCTCTGGAAAACGGCTGGAGCCAATGCAATTCCAGAGGATAGTCACTTATAGCGAAACAATTCTTTATGGGTGACAATCATTAACAACAGTTGTGAATCCTCACCTGGTTAGGGTGCATTGACCCAAACAGGCACTGCTGTGTGGCGACTAGGGGAATTTCACAGTAACTTCATTGGAGTGTTAATGTAAGCCTTACTTGTGACACTAATAAATAAAATAAATAAACCCCCAAGATCCATCCATCTCCCCCCAGCCAGGCTACTAAAGAGATTCTCGATGAGGGGTAACAGATACTGTTCCATGCATAAGTTTGGGTTTGCTGTGACCTTAAAGTCCCCACATAGTCTCATGGATCCATCAGTCTTCATGACAGGGACTATTGGGGTGATAAGGGGGGGCCGGTTCAGAACAGAGTTGAGGGGGAACTTCTTCTCTCAGAGGGTAGTGAATCTCTGGAATTCTCTGCCCATTGAAGTGGTGGAGGCTTCCTCGTTGAATATGTTTAAGTCACGGGTAGATAGTTTTCTGATCGATAAGGGAATTAGGGGATATGGGGAGCAGGCGGGTAAGTGGAACTGATTCGCTTCAGATCAGCCATGATCTTGTTGAATGGCGGGGCAGGCTCGAAGGGCCAGATGGCCTACTCCTCCTATTTCTTATGTTCTTATGTTCTTATGACTCACTCACTTGGGGCCACTGGTTCTAAAATCCCCAACTCTACCAATCTCTCCAGTTCAGCCTCCATTTTGCGTCTAGTTGCATAGAGTACTGGCCGGGCTGCATGCTCCTGCGGCAAGCTCCCGGTTTCATCCGTATCTTCACCTTTACACCTTTCATCTCCCCCAGGGTTCCATTAAACACCTCCTGATAGCGGCTCAATATTTCATCCAGGCCCCAACGAGCTTCTAGGAGCCTGTTTACTGCTTCCCAATTTAGTCTCAATTCCTTCATCCAAGCCCTCCAAACAACGCAGAGTAATTCCTTTTCATGACGTACAAGGGGAGACATGCACACTGGTCCCTCAGCTGCACCAGGGTGGACTCATAAACCTTCAAAGGCACCACCTGATCCGTATATGTTCTCAGAACAATATTCACGGGTTTCAGGGAAGATGATTCAGTTTCTCTTTATGTATAGACTCTGGAATCAGTGACACCACCCCCATCCTCACCATCTTCCCTTCCAGTTTGAGCGTCACACTCTTCATCACCGAGGCAGCCCAGTGACACAGTGGTTAGCACTGCTGCCTCATAGCGCCAGGGACCCGGGTTCAATTCCCGGCTTGGATCACTGTGAGGAGTCTGCACGTTCTCCCCGTGTCTGCGTGGGTTTCCTCCGGGTGCTCCGGTTTCCTCCCACAGTCTAAAAGACGTGCTGGTTAGGTGTATTGGCCGTGCTAAATTCTCCCTCAATGTACCTGAACAGGAGTGTGGCGACTAGGGGATTTTCACAGTAACTTCATTGCAGTGTTAATGTAAGCCTTACTTGTGACACTAATAAATAAACTTTAAAACATGGACTGACGGCACAGGCAGCTTAAATTTCAATCTCTCCGTCAGTTCCTTTTTGTCAATTCCTTGTCCCCTTCAACAGTAGCCGCTCATCACTTCCTCCTGGTTGTGGGGCCCAGTCACTTCTGTTTCACCCCTTCCCGAGATCCTGATGCTCTACAATTGTGGGCAATTTGACCCGTTCTCTCGCAGCTCCAACATTGAGCTCCTCTCATCCAGTCACGGGTCTCCGTGTGGCCCTTTTTACCACACTGGCAACCCCCCTCTCGGCCTTCAATTGACTTCCTCGGGGATCTACCATCTTGTACACTGTTGCTCCCGTGCGTAAATGTGAAGCTTCTGTGGCAGCCCGTTCCATGGATACTGCGACCTCAAAGCCTTATTGAAATTGAAACACTCCTCCGTTAACAACCTTCACCTAATGTCTTCCTGCAGCAACCCACAAACAAGACCGCCCCGCAGCGCTTCCTGTGGGAAAGCTCCAAAATCACTAAATTCTGCCAAGCTTTGAGAGTCGTGACAAATTTAATAATGTTTTCGCCCTCCAGTTGGTCCCACTTGTAAAACCTGTCCCGTTCTGCAATTTGTAATGGTTGTGGCACAGCAAGTGTCCCTTCAATAACTTTCACAACTTCTGAATGGTTTAGCAGCTGGTTGCTCTGACTCTGCAGTAAGTTGCTGAGGACTCTGAACGATTTACTGCCGCACTGTGATCGATACTGGGACAACGAGGTCAGCTTCAATCTTGTTCGCTGGAATGAAAATACTGAATCTCTACGTAAGCCGACCACGCCTCAGTCTCCTTGTGGAACTCTCCGACGGTCCCGAACTTTCCCGCCATTTCATCTTGCCTCAGCGCAGCTCGGTCCAAAGCCTGTTCCTCCCACGCCGACTCCTGGCTGCCAAGCATGGTCCCTCGGTGACCGCAGGACTCCTCACTCACCCCACTGTCCTCAGCAATCAGCAGCGGCTGTAGCGAGCAGTTCCGCCACTGCACCCTGGGGCGCTGCATCCTCTGGTGCAGCACCCTGGGGCGCAGCATCCTCTGGTGCAGCACCCTGGGGCGCAGCATCCTCTGGTGCAGCACCCTGGGGCGCTGCATCCTCTGGTGCAGCACCCTGGGGCGCAGCATCCTCTGGTGCAGCACCCTGGGGCGCAGCATCCTCTGGTGCAGCACCCTGGGGCGCAGCATCCTCTGGTGCAGCACCCTGGGGTGCAGCACCCTGGGGCGCTGCATCATGTTAAAGAAATGCATGTCTTCATCACTTCAATCCAACTCATGCCAGTTTACCCCATGTCCTTAGCTTTCTCCTCGAGTGGACCTATCCTTTCCCGAGCTACCCTCTTGCTCATTATATAATATAAAACGCCATGGGATTTTCCTTAACCCCGTTTGCCAAGGGCATTTCATGGCCCCTTTTGGCCCTCCTGTGATTGGGCAGCAAGTGCACAGGTGTTTAGTTTTAGGTATTGCTCAGGCTGGTGGAGTGAAGTCAGAACCTCCTACAAACATCCAAGGTAGGTGCTGTTTGATTGTGGGGATGTGCAGCCTTTGTATCTGGCATAGAAACATTGCTCAATTGTGATAGGCAGGACTGACAGTAACATTTGTATAGCGACAGGCAACAGGAAACAGCTTGTTTAACCTGTTGATCAAACTTTTGAGATTCCTTGCCTTTCCAGGGTATTTTGAGGTAGATGAGGCAGTTTTCAGGTTCAAAAGTGCAGCCTTAGGCCTGTTTGCAAGTTTGTTTGATTAGATACACAGTGGACAATGGTCTGATCAGGAAAGTAAGAAGTCTCACAACACCAGGTTAAAGTCCAACAGGTTTATTTGGTAGCAAAAGCCACTAGCTTTCGGAGCGCTGCTCCTTCGTCAGGTGAGTGGGAGTTCTGATCACAAACAGGGCATATAAAGACACAAACTCAATTTACAAAATAATGATTGGAATGAGAGTCTTTACAGCTAATCAAGTCTTAAAGGTACAGACAATGTGAGTGGAGGGAGCATTAAGCACAGGTTAAAGAGATGTGTATTGTCTCCAGACAGGACAGTTAGTGAGATTTTGCAAGTCCAGGCAAATTGTGGGGGTTACAGATAGTGTGACATGAACCCAAGATCCCGGTTGAGGCCGTCCTCATGTGTGCGGAACTTGGCTATCAGTCTCTGCTCAGCGACTCTGCACTGTCGTGTGTCGTGAAGGCAGCCTTGGAGAACGCTTACCCGAAGACCAGAGGCTGAATGCCCGTAACCGCTGAAGTGTTCCCCAACAGGAAGAGAACACTCCTGCCTGGTGATTGTTGAGCGGTGTTCATTCATCCGTTGTCGCAGCGTCTGCATGGTTTCCCCAATGTACCATGCCTCGGGACATCCTTTCCTGCAGCGTATCAGGTAGACAACGTTGGCCGAGTTGCAAGAGTATGTACCGTGTACCTGGTGGATGGTGTTCTCACGTGAGATGATGGCATCCGAGTTGATGATCCAGCACGTCTTGCAGAGGTTGCTGTGGCAGGGTTGTGTGGTGTCGTGGTCACTGTTCTCCTGAAGGCTGGGTAGTTTGCTGCGGACAATGGTCTGTTTGAGGTTGTGCGGTTGTTTGAAGGCAAGAAGTGGGGGCGTGGGGATGGCCTTGGCGAGATGTTCGTCTTCATCAATAACATGTTGAAGGCTCCGGAGGAGATGCCGTAGCTTCTCCGCTCCGGGGAAGTACTGGACGACGAAGGGTACTCTGTCCACCGTGTCCCGTGTTTGTCTTCTGAGGAGGTCGGTGCGGTTTTTCGCTGTGGCGCGTCGGAACTGTCGATCGCCATATCCTGTTCTTATGAGGGCATCTTTCAGCTTCTGGAGGTGTCTGTTGCGATCCTCCTCATCCGAGCAGATCCTGTGTATACGGAGGGCTTGTCCGTAAGGGATGGCTTCTTTAAACGTGTTTAGGGTGGAAGCTGGAGAAGTGGAGCATCGTGAGGTTATCCGTGGGCTTGTGGTACAGTGAGGTGCTGAGGTGACCGTCCTTAATGGAGATGCGCGTGTCCAAGAATGCAACCGATTCTGGAGAGTAGTCCATGGTGAGCCTGATGGTGGGATGAACTTGTTGATGTCATCATAGAGTTGTTTCAGTGATTGTTCACCATGAGTCCAAAGGAAGAAAATGTCATCGATGTATCTAGTGTATAGCATCGGTTGAAGGGCCTGTGCAGTGAAGAGGTCTTGTTCGAATCTGTGCATGAAGATGTTGGCATATTGAGGTGCGAATTTGGTCCCCATGGCTGTTCCGTGTGTCTGGATGAAGAACTGGTTGTTGAAGGTGAAGACATTGTGGTCCAGGATGAAGCGGATGACTTGTAGAATTGCATCAGGAAACTGGCAGTTGTCGACGTTAAGTACTGAGGCAGTTGCAGCAATGCCATCATCGCGGGGAATGCTGGTGTAGAGTGCCGAGACATCCATTGTGACGAGGAGTGCTCCTGGTTCAACTGCTCCATGTGTGCTGAGTTTCTGTAGGAAGTCTGTCGTGTTGCGACAGAAGCTGGGGGTTCTTTGTACAGTGGGTCCCACGTACTCCCCGCGTTGGAGATCTCTCTGCCTCCCAAAGATACACAAGGCAAACACACCCGGCCGTCCCATCGTATCGGGCAATGGGACCCTGTGCGAGAACCTCTCCGGCTATGTCGAGGGCATCCTGAAACCCATTGTACAAAGAACCCGCAGCTTTTGTCGCGACACTATGGACTTCCTACAGAAACTCAGCACACATGGAGCAGTTGAACCAGGAGCACTCCTCGTCACAATGGATGTCTCGTCACTCTACACCAGCATCCCCCACGATGATGGCATTGCTACAACTGCCTCAGTACTCAACGCCGACAACTGCCAGTTTCCAGATGCAATTTTACAACTCATCCGCTTCATCCTGGACCACAATGTCTTCACCTTCAACAATCAGTTCTTCATACAGACACACAGAACAGCCATGGGGACCAAATTTGCACCTCAATGTGCCAACATCTTCATGCACAGATTCGAACAAGACTTCTTCACCGCACAGGACCTTCAACCGATGCTATACACTAGATACATCGATGACATTTTCTTCCTTTGGACTCATGGTGAACAATCACTGAAACAACTATATGATGACATCAACAAGTTCCATCCCACCATCAGACTCACCATGGACTACTCTCCGGAATCGGTTGCATTCTTGGACACACGCATCTCCATTAAGGACGGTCACCTCAGCACCTCACTGTACCTCAAACCCACGGATAACCTCACGATGCTCCACTTCTCCAGCTTCCACCCTAAACACGTTAAAGAAGCCATCCCCTACGGACAAGCCCTCCGTATACACAGGATCTGCTCGGATGAGGAGGATCGTAACAGACACCTCCAGACACTGAAAGATGCCCTCATAAGAACAGGATATGGCGCTCGACTCATCGATCGACAGTTCCGACACGTCACAGCGAAAAACATAAGAACATAAGAAATAGGAGCAGGAGTAGGCCATCTAGCCCCTCGAGCCTGCCCCGCCATTCAATAAGATCATGGCTGATCTGATAGTGGTTTAGTTCCACTTACCCGCCCGCTCCCCATAACCCTTAATTCCCTTATTGATCAGAAATCTATCTACCTGTGACTTAAACATATTTAACGAGGTCGCCTCCAGTGCTTCAATGGGCAGAGAATTCCAGAGATTCACTACCCTCTGAGAGAAGAAGTTCCTCTTCAACTCTGTCCTAAACTGACTCCCCCTTATTTTGAGGCTGTGTCCTCTAGTTCTTGTTTCCTTTCTAAGTGGAAAGGATCTCTCTGCCTCTACCCTGTCTAGCCCCTTCATTATCTTATATGTCTCGATAAGATCTCCCCTCAGCCTTCTAAACTCCGAGTACAGGCCCAATCTACTCAATCTCTCCTCATAAGCTAACCCCCTCATCTCCAGTATCAACCTGGTGAACCTTCTCTGTACTCCCTCCAAGGCCAATACATCCTTCCGCAAATAAGGGGACCAACCTCCTCAGAAGACAAACACGGGACACGGTGGACAGAGTATCCTTCGTAGTCCAGTACTTCCCCGGAGCGGAGAAGCTACGACATCTCCTCCGGAGCCTTCAACATGTCATTGATGAAGACGAACATCTCGCCAAGGCCATCCCCACACTCCCACTTCTTGCCTTCAAACAACCGCACAACCTCAAACAGACCATTGTCCGCAACAAACTACCCAGCCTTCAGGAGAACAGTGACCACGACACCACACAACCCTGTCACAGCAACCTCTGCAAGACGTGCCGGATCATCGACATGGCTGCCGTCATCTCACATGAGAACACCATCCACCAGGTACATGGTACAAACTCTTGCAACTCGGCCAATGTTGTCGACCTGATACGCTGCCCCAAGGCATGGTACATTGGGGAAACCATGCAGACGCTACGATAACGGATGAATGAACACCGCTCAACAATCACCAGGCAAGACTGTTCTCTTCCTGTTGGGGAACACTTCAGCAGTCACGGGCATTCAGCCTTTGATCTTCAGGTAAGCGTTCTCCAAGGCGGCCTTCATGGCACACGACAGCGCAGAGTTGCTGAGCAGAAACTGATAGCCAAGTTCCGCACACATGAGGACGGCCTCAACCGGGATCTTGGGTTCATGTCACACTATCTGTAACCCCCACAATTTGCCTGGACTTGCAAAATCTCTAACTGTCCTGTCTGGAGACAATACACATCTCTTTAACCTGTGCTTAATGCTCTCTCCACTTACATTATCTGTACCTTTAAGACTTGATTAGCTGTAAAGACTCTCATTCCAATCATTATTCTGTAAATTGAGTTTGTGTCTTTATATGCCCTGTTTGTGAACAGAACTCCCACTCACCTGACGAAGGAGCAGCGCTCCGAAAGCTAGTGGCGTTTGCTACCAAATAAACCTGTTGGACTTTAACCTGGTGTTGTGAGACTTCTTACTGTGTTTACCCCAGTCCAACGCCGGCATCTCCACATCCTGATCAGGATAGGCATTTTCCCGCAGGATAGCTTTCAGGCACCCTATTCTGCATTGAGCTTGCAAGTTAAGTAAATGGCTCAAACCCTGTTCACAAGATTAGCGATAGGGCCAATCTTTTAGCACATGGAACTATACAAATCCCAAACTGCATACTGACCAGTGAATAGACAGTAGTTAAAAACCCATTAACAGATTTCTCTGCGAGTACATTGAGGAAAGGGAGAGTGTTTGACTGCTCCACCTCAAAAGGTGAATTTGAGTGCGGGATGGAGCACATTGAGACGTGTAAAAGACCATGAATGTATCATCTACACATTGGCAATACGCTCGGAGCAAGAGGTTAGGGCTCAATCCATCAAAGATTCACAAAGATGACATCTTATTACACTCTATTTTATCTATGACTGGTTCTGTAGAGTATGGATTGTCAAACGGTTGACTAAATTACCAAGGCCAGTGCTCAGTGGGTTTCCCCCAGGTACCTGGTGAAGGATTCCTTCACAAGACAATATGTGACTGACATATCAGCAGCAATACTGTGTCTGTGTGCTTGTTCAACACAGCAAGCTTAGAACCATAGAAAATTACAGCTCAGAAACAGGCCTTTTGGCCCTTCTTGTCTGTGCCGAACCATTTTTTGCCTAGTCCCACTGACCTGCACTTGGACCATATCCCTCCACACCCCTCTCATCCATGAACCCGTCCAAGTTTTTCTTAAATGTTAAATCCCGCATTGACCACTTTATCCAGCAGCTCATTCCACACTCCCACCACTCTCTGCGTGAAGAAGCCCCCCCTAATATTCCCTTTTAAACTTTTCTCCTTTCACCCTTAACCCATGCCCTCTGGTTTTTTTCTCCCCCAGCCTCAGTGGAAAAAGCCTGCTTGCATTCACTCTATCTATACCCATCAAAATCTTATACACCTCTATCAAATCTCCCCTCAATCTTCTACGCTCCAGGGAATAAAGTCCCAACCTATTCAATCTCTCTCTGTAACTCAGCTTCTCAAGTCCCAGCAACATCCTTGTGAACCTTCTCTGCACTCTTTCAACCTTATTTACATCCTTCCTGTAACTAGGCGACCAAAACTGTACACAATACTCCAAATTCGGCCTCACCAATGCCGTATATAACCTTACCATAACACTCCAACTTTTATACTCGATACTCCGATTTATAAAGGCCAATGTACCAAAGGCACTCTTTACGACCCTATCCACCTGTGACGTCACTTTTAGGGAATTCTGTACCTGTATTCCCAGATCCCTCTGTTCAACTGTACTCTTCAGAGTCCTACCATTTACCCTGTACGTTCTTCTTTGGTTTGTCCTTCCAAAGTGCAATATCACACACTTGTCTGCATTAAATTCCATTTGCCATTTTTCAGCCCATTTTTCTAGTTGGTCCAAATCCCTCTGCAAGCTTTGAAAACCTTCCTCACTGTCCACTACACCTCCAATCTTTGTATCATCAGCAAACTTGCTGATCCAATTTACCACATTATCATCCAGATCATTGATATAGATGACAAACAACAATGGACCCAACACCGATCCCTGCAGCACACCACTAGTCACAGGCCTCCACTCAGAGAAGCAATCCTCCACAACCACTCTCTGGCTTCTTCCATTGAGCCAGTGTCTAATCCAATTTACTACCTCCCCATGTATACCTAGCGACTGAACCTTCCTAACTAACCTCCCATGAGGGACCTTGTCAAAGGCCTTGCTGAAATCCAGGTACACAACATCTACCGCCTTCCCTTCATCCACTTTCCTGGGAACCTCCTCGAAAAACTCTAATAGATTGGTCAAACATGACCTACCACGCACAAAGCCATGTTGACTCTCCCTAATAAGTCCCTGTCTATCTAAATATTTGTAGATCCTATCCCTTATCACACCTTCCAATAACTTGCCCACCACCGACGTCAAACTTACTGGCCTATAATTTCCCGGATTTCTTTTGGAACCTTTTTTAAACAACGGAACAACATGAGCCACCCTCCAATCATCCGGCACCTCACCCGTGAATACTGACATTTTAAATATGTCTGCCAGGGCCCCTGCAAGTTCAACACTAGTTATAAACATGCTGCCAAAGACAGCCGTTGGTGACACAGGGGTTAGTATTGCTGTCTCACAGCACTCGGGACCTGGGTTCGATTCCTGGCCTCGGGTCACTGTCTGTGTGGAGTCTGCATGTTCTCCCCATGTCTGCGTGGGTTTCCTCCCACAGTCCAAAGATGTGCACGTTAGGGGTATAGCAGGGGTAATGTGTGGGGTTCCAGTCAGAGGGCCTGGATAAGATGCTCTGTCAGGAGGTTGGTGTGCACTCGATGGGCTGAATGGCCCCTTTCTGCATTGTGGGGATTCTGAGTGTGAAATTCGCTCTGTGTTGCTGCATCAGGTGAATCGCTGCATTGTCGGAAACGTATCCATTAAAGTATAAACCCAGCAACTGGCCCAGGCTCACCCACACTGACACTACCCTGGGGTTACCCTGACACCCCCCACTCCATCTCTCCCACCTTCTTCCTTCGGGAAAAAGATACAAAAGTCTGAGGACACGTACCAACCGACTCAAGAACAGCTTCTTCCCTGCTGCTGTCAGACTTTTGAATGGACTTATCTTGCATTAAGTTGATCTTTCTCTGCACCCTAGCTATGACTGTAACACTACATTCTGCACCCTCTCCTTTCCTTCTCTATGAACAGTATGCTTTGTCTGTATAGCACGCAAGAAACAATACTTTTCACTGTATGTTAATAAATGTAACAATAATAAATCAGATCAAATCAAACCAAACCCCACTGACACTCCCCCCTCCCCCAGCTGGGACACAGTGGGCCCAGCACCCTCACCCTCCATTCCCTCCTCACCCTCACTGCGCCTCCTCTCCCCTCTCCTCTCTTCCCCCGCTCCCCCCGGCGCCGCTCCCCCCGGTGGTGCCGCTCCCGCGCCCCGGGCCCTGCCGCTCCCCCCGTGCCGCGGTGCCGCTGACCTTGCTGCCGGCAGTGGGACATGTCTCTCTGTCTCCCTGTCGCCGCCTCAACTCTGACCCGGGCTCAACTCTGACCCCGCACCCGCAGCCAATCACACCCAGGGGGGCGGGGCCAAAGCAAGGGCCCAATTTAAAGCAGCAAAAAACTCAATCTATAAACTTCCCCCTATAGAATCTATACCACCCACTGGCATCACCCTATAGAATCTACACCACTGGCACCACCCTATAGAATCTATACCACTGGCCTCCCCTATAGAATCTATACCGCTGACTTCACCCTATAGAATCTATACCACCCACTGGCCTCGCCCTATAGAATCTACACCACTGGCACCACCCTATAGAATCTATACCACTGGCTTCACCCTATAGAATCTATACAGCTGACTTCACCCTATAGAATCTATACCACCCACTGACTTCACCCTATAGAATCTATACAACCCACTGGCTTCCCCTATAGAATCTATACCACTGACTTCACCCTATAGAATATATACCGCTGGCTTCACCCTGTAGAATCTATACCATCCACTGGCTTCCCCCTATAGAATCTATACCACTGGCTTCACCCTATATAATCTATACCACCCACTGGCGTCCTCCTATAGAATGTATACCATTGGCTTCACTCTATAGAATATATACCACCCACTGGCTTCACCCTGTAGAATCTATACCACCCGCTGGCTTCACCCTATAGAATCTATATCACCCACTGGCTTCCCCTATAGAATCCATACCACCCACTGGTCTCGTCCTATAAAATCTATACCACCCACTGGCCTCACCCTATAGAATCTATATCATCCACTGGCTTCATCCTATAGAATTTATTATATCCACTGGCTCTATCCGATAAAATCTATAATATCCACAGACTCTATCATTTGATGAACCATAAAATCATGGAATGGTTACAGCACAGAATGAGGCCATTCAGCCCATTGTGTCTGTGACGGCCCTCTGAAGAGCAATTAACTTAGTGTCCATCCTCTGCTTTTCTCCATAGCCTTGCACACTTTTCCTTTCCCGATAGTGATTCAATTCTCTTTTGAAAGCGTCAATTGAATCTGCCATCACTGCACTCTCAGGCAGTGTGTTCCGGACCCTAAACATTCTCAATGTTACATTGGTTTTCCTCATATCAACATTGCTTCTTTTGACAATCATCTTAAATCAGTGTCATCTGGTTGTCGATCCTTCTGTCAATGGGAACACCTTCTCTCAATATAGTCTCCGGATCGTTCATGATTTTGAACACTTCTATCAAATCTCCTCCCAACCTTCTCTTCTCCATGGAGAACAGCCCCAGTTTCTCTAATTTATCCATGTAGCTGAAACTCCCTCATCCAGAGGACCTAATCTGGTATTCCTATCTCAGTCTCTCCAATGCCTACACATCCTTCTGTAAGTGGGGTGACCAGAATAGACGCAATACTCTGGTGGAGACTGAACCAGTGTTTTATACAGGATCATTTTAACTTCCAACTTTTGTACCCAATGTTTCCACTTATAAAACTCAGGCACTCCTTTATTGGCAGCTCTCTCAAACTGTCTTGCCATCTTCAATCATTTTTGCTCCTGCCTCCAATAGAATTGCATCTTTTATTTTATTCTGTTTCCCATGTTCTTCCTGCCAAAGTGACTTCATACCATTTCCCCGACTCCTTCACATTTGGGGGTGAGCTATGGGCAAATTCATCCCTCACATTTACACATTAAAAGCCATGTTTCTGTGTCCTGGCGGAATGGTAGTACAGTGGTTAACACTGCTGTCTCACAGCACCAGGTACCTGGGTTCAATTCCCGGGTCGGTGTGGAGTTTGCACGTTCTCCCCGTGTCTGTGTGTGTTTCCTCCGGGTGCTCCGGTTTTCTCCCACAGTCCAAAAGACGTGCTTGTTAGGGTGCATTGGCCGTGTTAAATTCTCCCTCAGTGTACTCGAACAGGCACCGGAGTGTGGCGACGAGGGGATTTTCACTGTAACTTCATTGCAGTGTTAATGTAAGCCTACTTGTGACACTAATAAATAAATGAAACAAAAAAAGACTTTATACCATTTCCCCAACTCCTTCATTGGGGATGAACCTTGGGCAAATTTACCGCTCACATTAAACCATGTTTCTGCATCCCTATATTGATCCAACTTGTTAAATTGTGTAATAAACATAATAAGAGCGGATGCAGTTCAATTGAGGCGTTGGGTCTTATTTCTCACTGCAGAATCCCTGCTCCAACACTGCAGCAGTCTGGGGATGACTACACTTCCCGGCATGCCCCTGGGGACTACATCTCCCGGCATTCCCCCCGCGCGGGGCTGCCCCGCCCCCTGGGCAGCGCGCAGGCGCGGAATGTATCAGTCCAGGGGAAGCCGGAAGTGAGGGTGTGGGAGGCTGAGCAGAAGCCAGGGGTTGGGGGCAGCTCAGTGTGACTGGGAGGGAGAGCATGGCCAGGTCCGATGTAAGTTATGAACGGCAATCACAGCCTTGTGGATGTGAGCTGGGACTGGAAACATTCTCCAGGATGTGAAATTGTTCCAAGAAGTTTCCTGGAGAGGGGACTCTGGCCAAGTTTTACCCCTTCAGTCCCAGCCTGGGTGGCACAGCTTTTAGTATTTGAGAAAGCAAAGCTTCCCTTCCCGGCACAGTTAATATGAGACCTGATAGCTTCCCTTGTAAGTAAGGGGCCAACCAGAAGGGTCCTGCACCCCCCCCCCCCCCCCACTCATCCTGCCCCTCCTCACCCTGCCATCCCCCGCCCCCCTCACTCACCCCCATGGCCCCAGTGTTCTGCCAAGATGATGGATTGTCCTGCACTGCATGGTGGTGGTTTTGATCCTGAACTGTTTAACCCTGATTGTGTAAATTCAAATTCTGCTGCGGCAGATTGGATCCAAAACCTGGGCATGATTCAGTTTTCTGCTGACTGACAAAAGAGTCATTGGCACCAGAGAGAAAGAAAATGAACGTAAGAATTATTGGATTGTGGAAGAAACCCAACTGGTTAGTGACCTGTCGCCCCAACCTGCTCTGACTTCAATCCCACACTAACACAGTTGTCTCCCTGCTGCCCAACAAGCTGCTCAGTAAGACCAGCATTTCAAGACCTTCTCGGGGAGCTAGGGTGAAAGTAAATGTCAGTCCTTCCATCAACGCCTAAATCCCAAGAACAAAAATGAGATCACTGCTGAATAAATACCTTGTATTTTGAGGGTTATCAAAACCACACGGACTGCAGTGATTCAGGAAGGTGGCTCCCCAACACCACCTTATCGAGGGAAATTAGGGATGGAAAATAAATGCTGGCGTCGCCATGATATCCACATCCTTTGAGAGACTTTTAAAAAATTCATCTGCCTTGATGGCTCTTCTAATAGGTTTGATTCCCAACTTTTCCTGCTGTTTTTGCAGGGCTCAGGGAGCTGCAGGGATGAACATGTGAAGGTAACAAATCAGAGGAAAAAGGGCTTCCTGGACCGTCTTGGGGAGACGACAGGCGGAATGCTGATGGGACTGGTGGCTTTCCTCTTCTCCTTCTATCTCCTCTTTACTAATGAGGTAGGTGCAGGGATTGGGTTCCACATTGGTCCGTGGGCAGACTGGTTACTGTGTGTTTTGTGGCTGTGGCTTTTGATTTGATTTGATTTGATTTATTATTGTCACATGTCATTAGGGCCAGTTATAGATGGCAGAGGGAAGTTATGTGTGGAACCGGAGGAGATTGGTGAAGCATTGAACCAATATTTCTCTTCGGTGTTCACGCAAGGGGACATGAATATAGCTGAGGAGGACACTGGGTTGCAAGGGAGTAGAATAGACAGTATTACAGTTGATAAGGAGGATGTGCAGGATATTCTGGAGGGTCTGAAAATAGATAAATCCCCTGGTCCGGATGGGATTTATCCAAGGATTCTCTGGGAGGCAAGAGAAGTGATTGCAGAGCCTCTGGCTCTGATCTTCAGGTCGTCGTTGGCCTCTGGTATAGTACCAGAAGATTGGAGGTTAGCGAATGTTGTCCCATTGTTTAAGAAGGGGAACAGAGACTTCCCCGGGAATTATAGACCGGTGAGTCTCACTTCTGTTGTCGGCAAGATGTTGGAAAAAATTATAAGGGATAGGATTTATAGTTATTTGGAGAGTAATGAATTGATAGGTGATAGTCAGCATGGTTTTGTGGCAGGTAGGTCGTGCCTTACTAACCTTATTGAGTTTTTTGAGAAAGTGACCAAGGAGGTGGATGGGGGCAAGGCAGTGGACGTGGTATATATGGATTTTAGTAAGGCGTTTGATAAGGTTCACCATGGTAGGCTTCTGCAGAAAATGCAGATGTATGGGATTGGGGGTGATCTAGGAAATTGGATCAGGAATTGGCTAGCGGATAGGAAACAGAGGGTGGTGGTTGATAGTAAATATTCATCATGGAGTGCGGTTACAAGTGGTGTACCTCAGGGATCTGTTTTGGGGCCACTGCTGTTTGTAATATTTATTAATGATCTGGATGAGGGTATAGTTGGGTGGATTAGCAAATTTGCTGATGACACCAAAGTCGGTGGTGTGGTAGACAGTGAGGAAGGGTGTCGTAGTTTGCAGGAAGACTTAGACAGGTTGCAAAGTTGGGCCGAGAGGTGGCGGATGGAGTTTAATGCGGAGAAGTGTGAGGTAATTCACTTTGGTAGGAATAACAGATGTGTTGAGTATAGGGCTAACGGGAGGACTTTGAATAGTGTGGAGGAGCAGAGGGATCTAGGTGTATGTGTGCATAGATCCCTGAAAGTTGGGAATCAAGTAGATAAGGTTGTTAAGAAGGCATATGGTGTCTTGGCGTTTATTGGTAGGGGGATTGAATTTAGGAGTCGTAGCGTTATGTTGCAACTGTACACAACTCTGGTGCGGCCGCACTTGGAGTACTGTGTGCAGTTCTGGTCCCCACATTACAGGAAGGATGTGGAGGCTTTGGAGAGGGTGCAGAGGAGGTTTACCAGGATGTTGCCTGGTATGGAGGGGAGATCCTATGAGGAGAGGCTGAGGGATTTGGGATTGTTTTCGCTGGAAAGGCGGCGGCTAAGAGGGGATCTTATTGAAACATATAAGATGATTAGAGGTTTAGATAGGGTGGATAGTGATAGCCTTTTTCCTCTGATGGAGAAATCCAGCACGAGGGGGCATGGCTTTAAATTGAGGGGGGGTAGTTATAGAACCGATGTCAGGGGTAGGTTCTTTACCCAGAGGGTGGTGAGGGATTGGAATGCCCTGCCAGCATCAGTAGTAAATGTGCCTAGTTTGGGGGCGTTTAAGAGATCCGTAGATAGGTTCATGGACGAAAAGAAATTGGTTTAGGTTGGAGGGTCACAGTTTTTTTTTTTAACTGGTCGGTGCAACATCGTGGGCCGAAGGGCCTGTTCTGCGCTGTAATGTTCTATGTTCTATGTTCTATGTATTAACATACAGTGAAAAGTATTGTTTTTTGCGCGCTATACAGACAAAGCATACTGTTCATAGAAAAGGAAAAGAGAGAGTGCAGAATGTAGTGTTACAGTCATAGCTAGGGTGTAGAGAAAGATCAACTTAGTGCGAGGTAAGTCCATTCAAAAGTCTGACAGCAGCAGGGAAGAAGCTGTTCTTGAGTTGTTTGGTACGTGACCTCAGACTTTTGTATCTTTCCCAACGGAAGGAGGTGGAAGAGAGAATGTCCGGGCTGTGTGGGGTCCTTAATTATGCTGGCTGCTTTGCCGAGGCAGCGGGAAGTGTAGACAGAGTCAATGGATGGGAGGCTGGTTTGCGTGATGGATTGGGCTACATTCACGACCTTTTGTTGTTCCTTGTGGTCTTGGGCAGAGCAGGAGCCATTCCAAGCTGCGATACAACCAGAAAGAATGCTTTCTATGATGCATCTGTAAATGTTGGTGAGAGTCGTAGCTGACATGCCAAATTTCCTTCGTCTTCTGAGAAAGTAGAGACGTTGGTGGGCTTTCTTAACTATAGTGTCGGCATGGGGGGACCAGGACAGGTTGTTGGTGATCTGGGCACCTAAAAACCTGAAGCTCTCGACCCTTTCTACTTCGTCCCCATTGATGTAGACAAGGGCATGTTCTCCACTATGTTTTCTGAAGTCGAGGACTAACTCCTTAGTTTTGTTGACATTGAGGGAGATTATTGTTGCTGCACCAGTTCACCAGATTCTCTATCTCATTCCTGTACTCTGTCTCGTCATTGTTTGAGATCCGACCCACTGCGGTGGTGTCGTCAGCAAACTTGAAAATCGAATTGGAGGGGAATTTGACCGCACAGTCAGGTGTATAAGGAGTATAGTAGGGGGCTGAGAACACAGCCTTGTGGGGCACCGGTGTTGAGGATGATCGTGGAAGAGCTGTTGTTGCCTATCCTTACTGATTGTGGTCTGTGAGTTTGGAAGTTCAGGATCCAGTCGCAGAGGGAGGTGCCAAGGCCCAGGCCACGGAGTTTGGAGATGAGTTTCGTGGGAATAATGGTGTTGAAGGCTGAGCTGTAGTCAATAAATAGGAGTCTGACATAGGTGTCCTTGTTATCTCGGTGTTTCAGGGTTGAGTGCAGGGCCAGAGAGATGGCTCTTCATGATGAAGTGCTTCGAAAGGCTTATGGAGTTGCTCTCTCTTTCCTTTCCAGTCAGAAGGTTGTGGGTTCAAGACCCACTCCCTAACTTGGCAGATGAAATTCAACACAGAAAATTGCGAGATGGTTCTGGTGTATGTTGGAGAAAGACGTTAGGGAACATGGAGAGTTTAAAACAACAGAGCTTTATTTACAGGTGTGTGTTATTTTACATGCTGCTTCTTCTCCGCCTGTTCCCATGTTAGGAACTTGTGACGTCATTTGCAGTGAATATATGAATACAGCAGCACTCAGTAAGCCAATATTTGATTTGATTTATTATTGTCACATGTATTAGTGTACAGTGAAAAGTATTGTTTCTTGCGTGCTATACAGACAAAGCATACCATTCATAGAGAAGGAAAGGAGAGAGTGCAGAATGTAGTGTTACAGTCATAGCTGAATTGTAGAGAAAGATCAACTTAATGTGAGGTAAGTCCATTCAAAAGTCTGACGGCAGCAGGGAAGAAGCTGTTCTTGAGTCGGTTGGTACGTGACCTCAGACTTTTGTATCTTTTTCCCGATGGAAGAAGGTGGAAGAGAGAATGTCCGGGGTGCGTGGGGTCCTTAATTATGCTGGCTGCTTTGCCGAGGCAGCGGGAAGTGTAGACAGAGTCAATGGATGGGAGGCTGGTTTGCGTGATGGATTGGGCTTCATTCACGACCTTTTGTAGTTTCTGGTGGTCTTGGGCAGAGCAGGAGCCCAGACCAAGCTGTGATACAACCAGAAAGAACTAATACAAATACAGAACAGATTCTTTTTGGTGAGAAGTATGAGGAGAGGCAATGGAAATGAAGTGTTTGAATTTTAAAGAGGATGCAGAGAGAGCTGGGGATGTTTGTGTTCAAATCTTTGGAAGTTGTCAGCAGGTTAACCGAGCCATTTATAGGATCCTCGTTCAAAAAGCAGGAGCAATGTGAAACCTTTAGAAAACACCGGTTAGGTGGCAGATGGAAAACTGTCCGTTTCTGGGCAGGCCGCCTCAGGAAGGATGTCAGTAATTTGCTGGACTGTTTTATAAATCTGATTCTTGAGTCCGCAGTCTCGGCTGACAGTCAGAGTGCCAGCACTGAGCAAGTGCCGCACTGCTGGAGGCTCCACATCTTGGGAGGATGTTAGAGATCCCATGGCACGATTTTGAAGAAGATTAGGGAAGGGTGCTGGGCTGCTATTTATTCCTCATCCAGCATCACTGAAACTGATTACCTGGCCAATACCAGATTGCTGCTCTGGAATCTTGCTTCTGTCTTCATTGGCTACAAGGTGTTTAGGGTGTGAAAGGTGCGATAGAAATGTTCTTTTTAAATACTTCTACCTCATGAGACACAGAAGGAAAATGGAAAGAAAATGTTTACAAATACCAGCTGATGAAATCTGGCTAATTGTGAAAAGTGTGAGTGTGTGCGTGCATGCGTGTGTACATGTGTGCGTGTGTGTGGATGCTGCATGTGTGTGGATGCTGCATGTGTGTGGATGCTGCATGTGTGTGGATGCTGCATGTGTGTGTGCGTATGCTGCATGTGTGTGGATTCTGCATGCGTGTGGATTCTGCATGTGTGCGTGCGTGTGGATGATGCGTGCGTGTGGATTCTGCATGTGTGTGGATGCTGCATGTGTGCGTATGTGTGGATGCTGCATGCGTGTGGATGCTGCATGTGTGTGGATGCTGCATGTGTGCATGTTAATGCTGCGTACAGCCTTTGATTACAGGCCGATGTTTGCTAATGGCTCAATGTCAATTGCTGTCTGGTTTAGTCTCCTGTACAACATCGCATGTTATTTTGCCGAAGGTGCTTTATAAATGTACCTTTATAACCAAGGAGCCCACGATAGCACCTTCCAAACCCATCACTGTGGCACAGTGGTTAGCTCTGCTGCCTCTCAGAGTCAGGGACCCGGGTTCAAATCCTGGCTTAGATCATTGTCTGTGCGGAGTCTGCACGTTCTCCCCGTGTCTGCGTGGGTTTCCTCCAGGTGCTCCGGTTTCCTCCCACAGTCCAAAAGACGTGCTGGTTAGATGCATTGGCCATGCTAAATTCTCCCTCACTATACCCTAATAGGCATTGGAGTGTGGCGACTAGGGGATTTTCACAGTGACTTCATTGCAGTGTTAATGTAAGCCTACTTGTGACACTAAAATAAACTTTAAAACTTTACACTATCTAGAAGGACAAGGTCAGCAGACACATGGGAACGCCACCACCTGGAGGTTCCCCTCTGAGTCACTCACCATCCTGACTTGGAAATATATATGGCCGTTCCTTCACTGTCGCTGGCTCAAAAGCCTGGAACTCCCTCTCTAACAGCACTGTGAGTGTACCTACACCACATGGACTGCAATGATTCAAGGCAGCTCACTTTCTCGAGGGGAATTAGGGATGGGTAATGAATGCTGGCCTGGACAGCGACACCCACATCTGTGAAAGAATTCTTTTTGAAAAAGGTTGCTGCGGTTGTAAAAGGCTGGGTGAGTTTTCCCTTCTTTCTATTTCATCTTCCTATCCCTCCCAAAACTGAGGAATTTAACCATCCTTTTCATGCAGGGAAGGTGCGTCACAACTCAGAATTCCCTGGATGAGGGTCTTTCCCTCGTGATGTCCTTGAACGATATCTTCACCCCCTTACCTCAGCATGACGGGAAACTGGTGCATCTGTCGGGATCCCTCATGACACAGCAGGTGAGTGAAAAGAATCAGTTCCCTGAGGTAACGGGTTCAAATCCCAAGGGGGACAAGGTAACTCTGTGGAGGTTCAGTGTAGGAGACCAGGGAGAGTGACGGGGTGGGGAACTCAGTGAGAGGGTGGGGGTCGGATAGATGGAGGGGGGTGGTGGAGGGAGGAAGGAAGGGGGGGGTGGGGTGGGTTAGAGGGTGAGGGGAAAGTTGCGATCTATCAATAAGGGCTGACCTTGTTGGGTGTAATGGCTGCCCTGGTAACCCCTTGATTATCAGATGTGATATTGTCCCTTCTCCCCATTCCATTCTCTCTCTGTTTCGATGAGATTTTGAGCTGTTGCTGCTTTTCCTATTTGCCGTTGATTTATCGACACAAAACATCATGTGTTGGGGTAAAAACAGAAAATGCTGTAAAAACTCAGCAGTTCCGGCAGCGCCTGAGGAGGGAGAAACAGGATTAATGTCTCATGTCCACAGAACGAAAGAGAGGGAGCAGTGTGATGGAGGTTATATTGTACAAGAGGGATGGAGCAGAGTAGGTCAGTGATAGGTGGGAGCTTGGAGGAATTGCAGAAAGATGTTTAGGGCTCAAGACAAGAAAACAAGGTGCTAATGGCGAGGTTAAAGACTAAAGAAGGTGCCGATAGCGGGATAACGGTCAGATAGAATGTGATCATAGGAAAACGAAGGTCGATGCTCAGTGAAAGCAAAACTGATAAAACAAGCGACAGGGGCTTCCAGGGGGAGGGGTGGGGGAGGTGTTGTTGGAATGAAAAAGGTTTGGATTAAAAAAAGTTGGGGTCAGGATGGAGGAGAGGTCAGAGTGCAAAGTTGTTGAACTCCATGTTGAGTCTAGAAGGTCCACGGTCCATCTCCGACACTTCCCTCCCCTCCCCTTCCCTCCCACATTCCTGCCCTTTTCTGTTTTTATGTCCAATTTCCAGCACCTGCAGTATTTTGCTTTCCTCGTGTGGGGGTGCTTGGCGTTGGGTCGAGGAGGGCTTGTTAGCCCTGGAATGACTGACACTGGCTCCCAGTCCAACAACACATCCAAAATCCCCATCCTTGTGCTGAAATCCACCTCCCTGTCTCTGTAATCTTCCTCGGCCCCATTGCCCTCCAAGATTTCTGATCTCCAGTTGTTGGAAATAGAATCCCTACAATGCAGGAGGCCATTCGGCCCATTGAACCTGCACCGACGCTCCAACAGAGCATCATACCCAGGGCCCCCACCCTATCCCCGTAACTTCATGCGTTAATCCAAACAATCCCCCTAAACTACATGGGGAGGCAATGGCCTAGTGGTGTTATCGCTAGACTATTAATCTAGAAACTCAGCTAATGTTCTGGGGACCCGGGTTCGAATCCCGCCACAGCAGATAGTGGAATTTGAATTCAATAAAAAAAATATCTGGAATTAAGAATCTACTGATGACCATGAAACCATTGTCGATTGTTGGAAAAACCCATCTGGTTCACTAATGTCCTTAGGGAAGGAAATCTGTCCTTACCCTGGCCTACATGTGACTCCAGAGCAATGTGGTTAACTCGCAACTACCCCCTGAAATGGCCTAGCAAGCCACTCAGTTTCAAGAGCAACTAGGGATGGGCAATAAATGCTGGCCAGCCAGCGACGCCCATGTCCCACGAATGAATTTTAAAAATCACATTTGGACACGAAGGGGCAATTTAGCACGGCCAATCAACCTAACAAAGAACAGTACAGCACAGGAAACAGGCCCTTCGGCCCTCCAAGCCTGTGCCGCTCCTTGGTCCAACTAGACCAATCGTTTGTATCCCTCCATTCCCAGGCTGCTCATGTGACTATCCAGGTAAGTCTTAAATGATGTCAGCGTGCCTGCCTCCACCACCCTACTTGGCAGCGCATTCCAGGCCCCCACCACCCTCTGTGTAAAAAACATCCCTCTAATATCTGAGTTATACTTCGCCCCTCTCACCTTGAGCCCGTGACCCCTCGTGAACGTCACTTCTGATCTGGGAAAAAGCTTCCCACCGTTCACCCTATCTATCCCCTTCATAATCTTGTACACCTCTATTAGATCTCCCCTCATTCTCCGTCTTTCCAGGGAGAACAACCCCAGTTTACCCAATCTCTCCTCATAGCTAAGACCCTCCATACCAGGCAACATCCTGGTAAACCTTCTCTGCACTCTCTCTAACGCCTCCACGTCCTTCTGGTAGTGCGGCGACCAGAACTGGATGCAGTCCTCCAAATGTGGCCTAACCAGCATTCTATACAGCTGCATCATCAGACTCTAGCTTTTATACTCTATACATCAGACTCTATGCATCATCAGACTCTAGCTTTTATACTCTATACTCTTGATAGTAAATATTCATCATGGAGTGCGGTTACAAGTGGTGTACCTCAGGGATCTGTTTTGGGGCCACTGCTGTTTGTAATATTTATTAATGATCTGGATGAGGGTATAGTTGGGTGGATTAGCAAATTTGCTGATGACACCAAAGTCGGTGGTGTGGTAGACAGTGAGGAAGGGTGTCGTAGTTTGCAGGAAGACTTAGACAGGTTGCAAAGTTGGGCCGAGAGGTGGCGGATGGAGTTTAATGCGGAGAAGTGTGAGGTAATTCACTTTGGTAGGAATAACAGATGTGTTGAGTATAGGGCTAACGGGAGGACTTTGAGTAGTGTGGAGGAGCAGAGGGATCTAGGTGTATGTGTGCATAGATCCCTGAAGGTTGGGAATCAAGTAGATAGGGTTGTTAAGAAGGCATATGGTGTCTTGGCGTTTATTGGTAGGGGGATTGAATTTAGGAGTCGTGGCGTTATGTTGCAACTGTACACAACTCTGGTGCGGCCGCACTTGGAGTACTGTGTGCAGTTCTGGTCCCCACATTACAGGAAGGATGTGGAGGCTTTGGAGAGGGTGCAGAGGAGGTTTACCAGGATGTTGCCTGGTATGGAGGGGAGATCCTATGAGGAGAGGCTGAGGGATTTGGGATTGTTTTCGCTGGAAAGGCGGCGGCTAAGAGGGGATCTTATTGAAACATATAAGATGATTAGAGGTTTAGATAGGGTGGATAGTGATAGCCTTTTTCCTCTGATGGAGAAATCCAGCACGAGGGGGCATGGCTTTAAATTGAGGGGGGGTAGTTATAGAACCGATGTCAGGGGTAGGTTCTTTACCCAGAGGGTGGTGAGGGATTGGAATGCCCTGCCAGCATCAGTAGTAAATGCGCCTAGTTTGGGGGCGTTTAAGAGATCCGTAGATAGGTTCATGGACGAAAAGAAATTGGTTTAGGTTGGAGGGTCACAGTTTTTTTTTTTAACTGGTCGGTGCAACATCGTGGGCCGAAGGGCCTGTTCTGCGCTGTAATGTTCTATGTTCTATGTTCTATGTTCTACCCCGTCCTATAAAGGCAAGTATACCATATGCCTTCTTCACCACCTTCTCCACCTGTGTTGCCACCTTCAAGGATTTGTGGACTTGCACACCTAGGTCCCTCTGTGTTTCTATACTCCTGATGACTCTGCCATTTATTGTATAACTTCTCCCTACATTATTTCTTCCAAAATGCATCACTTCGCATTTATCCGGATTAAACTCCATCTGCCACCTCTCCGCCCAATTTTCCAGCCTATCTATATCCTGCTGTATTGCCCGACAATGCTCTTCACTATCCGCAAATCCAGCCATCTTCGTGTCATCCGCAAACTTGCTGATTACACCAGTTACACCTTCTTCCAAATCATTTATATATATCACAAATAGCAGAGGTCCCAGTACAGAGCCCTGCGGAGCACCACTGGTCACAGACCTCCAGCCGGAAAAAGACCCTTCGACCACTACCCTCTGTCTCCTGTGGCCAAGCCAGTTCTCCACCCATCTAGCCACTCATCTAACCCGCACATCTTTGGACTGTGGGAGGAAACCGGAGCACCCGGAGGAAACCCACGCAGACACGGGGAGAATGTGCAAACTCCACACAGACACCCAAGGCTGGAATTGAACTCGGGTCCCTGGTGCTGTGAGGCAGCGGTGCTAACCACTGAGCCACCGTCACCTCCTGAGCAGCCTTGATTTGAATGGCTGCACCATTGGCGGCCGTGCCTTCAGCTTCCTGGGCTCGAGCTCTGGGATTTCCAACTCCACCCCCAAAATCCCACTCGCTCTCTTTCAGACACTCCTTAAAACGTCCTTTAAATCTCATTTCTTTACCTATAAACTGGTGCTGATGTCACTTTCAATGGCTCTGTGTTTAAAATTGTTGTGTTTTTCTTTCTTGTAGCCACTTTTTGACCCAAACTATGGGATCTCTCTCCACGTGGTGAAGTTGCAGCGGCGTGTGGAGATGTACCAGTGGGTGGAATATGGTGATTCCAGGTCAGTGCCGATGGAGTTCCAGGAAATCAAACATTGAGGTTTATTTCTAAGGTTCACTCGACTGATTCCTGGGATGGGTGTTGGGGGGGGGTGGGGTGTGTGTGTGTGTGGGGGGGGGGGGGTGTGTGTGTGTGTGGGGGGGGGCGGGGTGTGTGTGGGGGGGCGTGGTTGGGCAGTTGGGGGGGGGGTGGGGTTGGGGGGGTGATGGGGGTGGGGTGGGGGTTGTTGTCTTCTGAGGAAAGGTTGGGCCTGTATCCATCGGAGTTTAGCCGATTGAGAGGCGACCTTATTTAAACGTGAAAGATCCTGAGGGGGTTGGAAAGGGAGGATGCTGAGAGGGTGTTTCCCCGTGTGGGAGAGATGAGGGGGACACAATTTAATAGATTATAGAATCGGCAGTGCAGAAGGAGGCCATTCAGCCCTTTGAGCCTAAACCAACAACGATCCCAACCAGGCCCTATCCCCATAACCCCACATATTTGCCTTCCTGATCCCCCTAAGGGTCAATTTAGCACGGCTAATCCACCTAACCTGCACATCTTTGGACTGTGGGAAGAAACTAGAGCACCCAGAGGAAACCCACGTAGACATGGGGAGAATGTGCAGACTCCGCAGAGGAAGTGACCCAAGCCGGGAATTGAACCCGGGTCCCTGGCGCTGTGAGACAGCTGTGCTAGCCACCGTGCCGCCCCAAACCTCAGAGGGGTTTCCCATCTGAGACTGAGATGAGGAGAAATATTTTTGTCTCGGAGGGCGGTTAGTCTGTGGAACTCTCTCCCCCAGGGAGTGGGGCTGGCTGAGTGTATCTGAGGCTGAGTTAGACAGGTTCTTGTCTGCTGAGGACGCCACAGTTTATAATGGATAAGTAGCTATGTTGAGTTTGGGTCATAATCAGGTGCCATGATCTTATTGAATGGTGTAGCAGGCTCGAGGGGCTGAATGGCCTACTCCTGTTCCTATTTAGTATGTATGCTGTCTAAAACAGTGGCATTTCTGTGGTGTCTTTCGGGATGTTGCAAAGTGCTTTATAAGCAGTGAAGTATATTTGCAGTGTAGTCCCCATGGCGGTCAGGGAGATGTTTGGAGTCGTGGGGCAGCAAAGGAGAAGCCAAGACACTTGTCAATGCATTGTCAGCGTTTGCCCCCAATTCTAGCAGTGATCCAGAAAGTTGGATTTGTACATAACCGTTTACAGAGCGGGGGATTTGAGAAATTGGCTCCAGCCCTGGGTGTTAGCGCATAACACTTGCTGAATCAGTACGGATGCTGCATCAGCTTCCGAACTGCAACATTGTGGTGATGGAGGAAGCACAGCAAGATCCCACTATCCGCAGTGAGTTGAGTGAGCAGAGATGTTGGTTAAGGGATGAATGTTGGACAATGGGGAGAGCTCCCCCCCCCCCCCGCTCTTCTTCAAATGGGGCTATGGGATCCTGTGCTGCTTGTGGGATCTCGCTGTGCCCAAATTGGTTGCCAAATTTAGCAACACGCCAGATCCCATGGCACAATGTGAAGGAATTCTCCCCAGTGTCCTGATCAATATTCATTCTTCAGCCAACCTCACTAAAATAGATTATCTGATCATTGAAAAGCAAATGAGCGCGGATGCTGGAAAATCTCAGCAGCTCCGACAGAGAATAGAGCTAACATTCAGTCTGGATGTAGAAGCTCTGACAAAGGGTCGTCCAGACGTGAAACAAAGGGGAAGCTGGATAAACACACGAGGGAAAAAAGAATGAAGGGCCGGGTGATTGGATAAGATGAGGTAGGATAGGAACATGTGTAGAATATAAACGCCAGCACTAACCAGCTGGGCCGAATGGCCTCTTTCTCTGCTCCAGGCTCTGTATAAGCAATGAACTTCGGAACAGGCATGGTCCATTCAGCCCCTCAAGCCTGTTGTGCTATTCTATCAGATGTTGGCTGGAATCTTCAGGAAAGGCTACTTAACAAAGAACAGTACATCACAGGAACAGGCCCTTCAACCCACCAAGCCTGCGCCAATCACATTGTCCTATCTAGACCAGCCACCCGTGTCCCTCTATTCCCCATCTGTTCATGTGTCTATTCAGATAAGTCTTAAATGTCACTAATGTGTCTGCCTCACTCACCTCACTTGGCAGTGCATTCCAGGCCCCACCACCCTCTGTGTAAAAAACTTCCCCGGCACATCTCCACTGAACCTTTCCCCCCTTACCTTGAACTTGTGCCCCCTTGTAATTGTAATTTCTGCCCTGGGAAAAAGCTTCCAACTGTTCACCTTATCCATACCCCTCATAATCTTATAAACTTCTATCAGGTCGCCCCCTCAGCCTCCATCTTTCCAGGGACAACAATCCCAGTTTCTTCAATCTTTCCTCATAGCTAATACCCTCCATACCAGGCAACATCCTGGTAAACCTTTTCTGCACTCTCTCCAAAGCCTCCACGTCCTTCTGGTAGTGTGGTGACCAGAATTGGACACAGTATTCCAAATGTGGCCTGACCAGCATTTTATACAACTGTAACATAATTTGCCAACTTTTATACTCGATGCCCCGGCCGATGAAGGCGAGCGTGCCACATGCTTTCTTCACCATCTTTTCCACCTGTGCTGCCACTTATAAGGATCTGTGGACCTGTACTCCCAGATCTCTCTGTGTGTCTATACTCCTGATGGTTCTGCCATTTATTTTATAGCTCCCACCTGAATTGGATCTACCAAATGCATCACCTCGCATTTGTCCGGATTAAACTCCACCTGCCATTTCTCCGCCCAATGTTCCAACCTATCTATATCCTGCTGTATTCTCTGACAATCTTCATCACTATCCGCAACTCCAGCAATCTTCGTGTCATTCTCAAACTTGCTAATCAGACCAGCTACATTTTCTTCCAAGTCATTTATATATATTACAAACAGCAGAGGTCCCAGCACTGATCCCTGCGGAACACATTGATTGGAGCTTTCACTGTGTGGTGAGCGTGAGGAATTAATTGCTGCAATTTTATCCATAGGGATTATGAAGAGAACGGGGAGAAGAAAACACAGACCGGATACTCCTACAGTAAGTCCCAACCAATCAATCGCTGAATCACCGCAATACTAATCTATCTCCTGTGGCATTGCCACAGGAAGGTATGTCCCACCATGTGACACGCAACATAGTCCTTTAATGCCAGGAAGTTATTTAGTTTTTATTTATTGTTAAATAAGCATTGGTTCAGTGACACAGAGTCAAACCCAGAGTTTAATCCCTTCACCACCTCACTGCTCCTTATTTCTGCAACCTTTTCAGAGAGGAGGAGAATGAGAGAGATGGAGAGGGAATTTCAGGGTTTGGGCCCAGGCACGGCTGCCAATGGTGGAGTGGTTAAATTTCAGGATGCTAAAGAGGCGGGAATTAGAGGAGCGCAGAGGAGGAGGTTACAGCGAGAGGGAGGGACAAGGCCATAGGCTATAGAGGGATTGGGAAAGAGCTTTGAGCTTCCGTTACTGAGGTACTTCCTGAATCAGAAAGTCACTAACATCACGATTGTTGTTTAGATACCGAATGGAAGTCAGAAGTTGTGAACAGCAGAAGTTTTGACCGTGAGATTGGCCACAAGAACCCAAGGTAAGGATTGTAATGAGACGTTTGGGAACAGTCACTAGAATCAGAATGACAGAGTGTGTCCCCTCTGGATATGACAGCACGTGGCTTTCATACACTCCAGCCCGTGACTTTCCCATGGCACTATTTAAATTTATGTAAGTTTAGTTATTAATCACAAGCAGGCTTACATTAACACTGCAATGAAGTTACTATGAAAATCCCCTAGTTGCCACGCTCTGGCGCCTGTTTGGGTACACTGAGGGAGAATTTAGCATGGCCAATGCACCTAACCAGCACGTCTTTCCGACTGGGAGGAAACCGGAGCACCCGGAGGAAACCCACGCAGACACGGGGAGAATGTGCAAACTCCACACAGGCAGTGACCCAAGCCGGGGATTGAACCCGGGTCCTTGGCGCTGTGAGGCAGCGGTGCTAACCACCGTGCCACCCTATTTACCTCGGCCTACATGGATAGGCATCCTCTGATTTAACTACTACACTATTGGCGGCCATACATTCAGCTGCCTGGGCCCCAACCTCTGGATATACCCCCATCAAACCTCTCCGCCACTCTCTAACCCACTTCCTTCCTTCAAGATGCTCCTCTTTAACCAAGCTTGTGGTTATCTTCCCTAATATCTCTTTGTATGGCCTGGTGTCAGATATTTTGAAAAACTTATTCATTTATGGGATGTGGACAGTATTTATTGTCCATCCCCCATTGCCCCTTGAGCAGGAGGTGGTGGTGAGCTGCCTTCTTGAACTGCTGCAGTCCATGTGGTGTAGGTACACCCACAGTGCTGTTAGGGAGGGAGTTCCAGGATTTTGACCCAGTGACAGTGAAGGAACGGCGATATATTTCCAAGTCAGGATGGTGAGTGGCTCGGAGAGGAACTTGCAGATGGTGGTGTTCCCAGGTTTTTTTTTTATTGATTCGTGGGACATGGGCGTCGCTGGCTGGGCCAGCATTTATTACCCATCCCTAGTGGTCCTCGGAGAGCAGTTCAGAGCCAACCACATTGCTGTGGCGCTGGAGTCACATGTAGGCCAGACCAGGTAAGGACGGCAGATTTCCTTCCCTAAAGGACATTAGTGAACCAGATGGTTTTTTCCGACAATCGACAATGGTTTCATGGTCATCAGTAGATTCTTAATTCCAGATATTTATTTTATTGAATTCAAATTGCACCATCTGCTGTGACGGGATTCGAACCCGGGTCTCCAGAACATTAGCTGAGTTTCTGGATTAATAATCTAGCGATAATACCACGAGGCCATCGCCTCCCTGATGTGTCTGACGCTCTTGTCCATCTAGGTGGCAGTGGCTGTGGGTTTGGAAGGTGCTGTTGAAGGAGTTGTGTTGAGTTTGTGCAGTAGATGCTGCACATTGTGTGTAGGTGATGGAGGGATTGAATGTTTAAATTGGGGGTGGGGGGGTCGCTTAAGCGGGGCTGCTTCATCCTGGGTGGTGTCGAGCTCCGGGAGTGTTGTAGGAGCTGCACTTTCACCTCATTCTGCCCAAAGCTCCGAGAAACCGAATGTGAAAGACATTGTCTAAACGACAGGCTCTTCTGAAACCACCTGGTGACCTCGTCTCTGTCAGTGGCAATAAACAATTGAATGATCTGAAGATTAATCGGCTGCTTTCCTTCATCCCCTCAGCTCGATGGCAGTCGAATCATTCATGGCGGTGGCTGTTGACGTTACTGTGGGCAATTTTCACCTTTCTAAAGGTAAGCGAGTTGTTTTCTGATGGAGAAATCCTCCCAAAGCTGGTTGGAGCGGAAAGGAAAACACAGAAATAGGTAAAGGAGAGAAACTGGAAGGAGTGAGAATCTCAACACCCTCCAGGACAAAGCAACCCACTGGATTGGCACCTCACCCACCACCTTCAACATCCACTCCCTCCACCACCAACGCACAGGGGCAGCCGTGTGTACCATCTACACGATGCACTGCAGCAACTCACCAAGGCTCCTTAAGCAGCACCTTCCAAACCCACAACCACTATTATCTAAAGAACAAAGAAAATTCCGGCACAGGAACAGGCCCTTCGGCCCTCCAAGCCTAATGAAGGACGGGAAGGACAAGGGCAGCAGATACCTGGGAACGCCACCACCTGGAGATTCCACTCCCAGTCACTCACCATCCTGACTTGGAAATATATCGTAAGAAGTCTCACAACACCAGGTTAAAGTCCAACAGGTTTATTTGGTAGCAAATACCATAAGCTTTTGGAGCGCTGCTCCTTCGTCAGATGGAGTGGAAATCTGTTCTCCAACAGTGCACAGACACAGAAATCAAGTTACAGAATACTAATTAGAATGCAAATCTCTACAGCCAGCCAGGTCTTAAAGGTACAGACAATGTGGGTGGAGGGAGCATTCAACACAGGTTAAAGAGATGTGTATTGTCTTGGATCCTGAATGTCTTGCATTCAGCCTTGGATCTTCAGGTAAACATTCTCCAAGGCAGCCTTCACGACACACGACAGCGCAGAGTCGCTGAGCAGAAACTGATAGCCAAGTTCCGCACACATGAGGACGGCCTAAACCGGGATGTTGGATTTATGTCACATTATCAGTGACCCCCACAGCTTTCCTCCTGATCTTGCAGAATCTCACTAGCTGTTCTGTCTGGAGACAATACACATCTCTTTAACCTGTGTTGAATGTTCCCTCCACCCACATTATCTGTACCTTTAAGACCTGGCTGGCTGTAGAGATTTGCATTCTAATTAGTATTCTGTAACTTGATTTCTGTGTCTGTGCACTGTTGGAGAACAGATATCCACTCCATCTGACGAAGGAGCTGTGCTCCGAAAGCTTATGGTATTTGCTACCAAATAAACCTGTTGGACTTTAACCTGGTGTCGTGAGACTTCTTACTGTGTTCACCCCAGTCCAACGCCGGCATCTCCACATCTTGGAAATATATCGCCATTCCTTCACTGTCGCTGGGTCAAAATCCTGGAACCCCCACCAACAGCACCGTGGGTGTACACGCACTCATCTGATGAAGGAACAGCGCTCCAAATGCTCGTGATCCCAAATAGACCTGTCGCACTTTAACCTGGTGTTGTGAGACTTCTTCCTGTTTCTTTTCAAGAACTAATTGACAAGATCAACACCTTTAAGAGGATCAGGTTGGACAAGTTTGAGGGCCCCCACGCTGACATCATCGTCCAAGACGATTACTTTTACCACAGCATCAACCCCAGGATCCCAGAGGTGAGCAGCCCCCACTGACACCATCTGTCTCTCTCCTCCCTCCCCCCGCACTCGAACACGCCCACACACTCCCAACAGGAACTCCACTGAAACAAAAGTTTAAACACAGAGAGTGCCGCACTGTCAGAGGGTCGGTGCTGAGGGAGTGCCGCACTGTCAGAGGGTCGGTGCTGAGGGAGTGCCGCACTGTCAGAGGGTCCGTACTGAGGGAGTGCCGCACTGTCAGAGGGTCAGTACTGAGGGAGTGCCGCACTGTCAGAGGGTCAGTACTGAGGGAGTGCCGAACTGTCAGAGGGTCAGTACTGAGGGAGTGCTGCACTGTCAGAGGGTCAGTACTGAGGGAGTGCCGCACTGTCAGAGGGTCAGTACTGAGGGAGTGCCGCACTGTCAGAGGGTCAGTACTGAGGGAGTGCCGCACTGTCAGAGGGTCAGTACTGAGGGAGTGCCGCACTGTCAGAGGGTCAGTACTGAGGGAGTGCCGCACTGTCAGAGGGTCAGTGCTGAGGGAGTGCCGCACTGTCAGAGGGTCAGTACTGAGGGAGTGCCGCATTGTCAGAGGGTCAGTACTGAGGGAGTGCTGCACTGTCAGAGGGTCAGTACTGAGGGAGTGCTGCACTGTCAGAGGGTCAGTACTGAGGGAGTGCTGCACTGTCAGAGGGTCAGTACTGAGGGAGTGCCGCATTGTCAGAGGGTCAGTACTGAGGGAGTGCCGCACTGTCAGAGGGTCAGTGCTGAGGGAGTGCTGCACTGTCAGAGGGTCAGTGCTGAGGGAGTGCCGCATTGTCAGAGGGTCAGTACTGAGGGAGTGCCGCACTGTCAGAGGGTCAGTACTGAGGGAGTGCCGCACTGTCAGAGGGTCAGTACTGAGGGAGTGCCGCACTGTCAGAGGGTCAGTACTGAGGGAGCGCCGCACTGTCAGAGGGTCAGTGCTGAGGGAGTGCCGCACTGTCAGAGGGTCAGTGCTGAGGGACTGCTGCACTATCAGAGGGTCAGTACTGAGGGAGCGCCGCACTGTCAGAGGGTCCGTACTGAGGGAGTGCCGCACTGTCAGAGGGTCGGTGCTGAGGGAGTGCCGCACTGTCAGAGGGTCAGTGCTGAGGGAGTGCCGCACTGTCAGAGGGTCGGTGCTGAGGGAGTGCCGCACTGTCAGATGAGATGTGAAATCGAGGTCCTTTTCCTGTCAGATGGATGAAAAGGATTTCACGGTCACTGTTCTGAAGTGGAGCTGGGAATTCTCCTTGTCAATATTTACCCCGCAAGAAACATCAGAAACTGCATTGACTGCTCCCTATCAGAGTACAGTGAGCGGGTTACTGTGTGTAAATTAGCTGCTTTGTTTTCCTACATTACAGCAGTGATTACATTTTATCGGCTATAAAACACATTGTGACATCCTGTGGTTGGGAAAGCTGCTATAGAAATGCAGATCTGTCTCTCTGCTTGGAGAGGCAGAACGGGCTGGAGGGGCCCAATGGCCTCCTGCTCCGATAGGTTCTGACTGATGGATCTCCTGCCACAGGAACTCCTCGACACGCCTCAAAGTCTGACTGTTCCCACCAGCCCCAGGTGAGGATTCTCCAAAAGTTATTGATCCGGGTCAGACCCTCTCAATTTATTCCCATCTGAATGGGATATCCCAAAATTGTTACAAACCCTCCCTCCCTCCTTCGCTCTCCCCCCCTCCCCGCTGGCGCCCTCCCCTCCCTCGCTGGCCCCTCCCTCCCCCGCTGGCCCCCCTCCCTCCGTGCGAACCCCGGAATTCACCCCAGCACCCACAGCAGATGAGGCGTTGTGATGATGTTCGCTCTGAGCTGCGTGTCCACAGAACAACGGGAAAATGTCCATTCAGGACACACACAAACCCACCCTTTAAATTGTGAAAAATTTACCAAAGAAAAGTAACATTCTCCGAGAAAGGTTCCCGGGAAGTGTCTCTGTCAGGAGGTACGGGCCCCACTGCTGAAAGCTCTCTTTCTGTTCCAATAACAATCTCGGAATTCCTCTTTTCCCAGGTTGGTGATCTCCGCGTTTCCTTCCATTTTGCAGGGCTGAGTGGAGAATGGTCCTTCCTGGGTCGGCCTGATGTGGTAGGTTCCCTTTCCATTGCTCTCTGTTTCTTCCTCTCTCTCCCTCCCTCCCTCCCTCTCTCCACCCTCCCTCCCTCCTCCCTCTCTCACCCTCCCCTCCCTCCCTCTCTCACCCTCCCTCCCTCCCTCTCTCACCCTCCCTCCCTCCCTCTCTCACCCTCCCTCCCTCCCTCTCTCACCCTCCCTCCCTCCCTCTCTCACCCTCCCTCCCTCCCTCTCTCACCCTCCCTCCCTCCCTCTCTCACCCTCCCTCCCCCCTCTCTCACCCTCCCTCCCTCCCTCTCTCACCCTCCCTCCCTCCCTCTCTCACCCTCCCTCCCTCCCTCTCTCACCCTCCCTCCCTCCCTCTCTCACCCTCCCTCCCTCCCTCTCTCACCCTCCCTCCCTCCCTCTCTCACCCTCCCTCCCTCCCTCTCTCACCCTCCCTCCCTCTCTCTCTCACCCTCCCTCCCTCCCTCTCTCACCCTCCCTCCCTCCCTCTCTCACCCTCCCTCCCTCTCTCACCCTCCCTCCCTCTCTCACCCTCCCTCCCTCTCTCACCCTCCCTCTCCCTCTGCAGCATTAGCTCTTGGGAAGGTGGGTTCCAGGGGTCCCGGTCTGGCCGGTGGGTGTTGGTGGGTAAGTGCCAGTGTGGCTGAGTCAGTCTCACTGGCCTATGTTCGGGACCCGCTCCCGGCCTTGGACATAATCCAGGCTTTAATCTCCCAGCCACCCGCTTTCCCTGTCTCGGGAAAACCTCTTGGCCAAGTCAGTCACCGCGACATTTGTTACATTCCCAGCTCTCCGGCTTCTGTTAGTTTCAGTGCTTCAGATCTGTTCACTTGCATCCTCGATCCCACCGTGAAGATGTTCAGGATCCCGGGAATATCTCTGCGGCTGTTGTTGAAGGAAGAGCAGGGAAAATGTCCACTGAATTGTGGCCAATATTTATCCTTCAGTCAGTGTTACTGAAAGCAGGTTATTTGGTCAATGTTTGTGGGATCTTGCTGTGCGCAAATTGGCTGCCAGATTTCCTGCGTTACAACAGTGATCACATTTCAGAATTACTTCATTGTAAAACACTTTGGGACATTGAGGCTGTGAAAGGTGCTACAGAAATGCAAGACTTTCACCGTGTGCCAGAGGAGGGGGGATTGTCTGAATGAGACACAGAAAGATGCAGAGGAAGAGCCCGTTAGAATTGCTGCTTTATGTCCAGCTGATTGTTGCCTGATTGTGTTCCCTCCACAGGTCACCATTGTCGCTCGTCAGGAGAAGAACCAGCTGACTTCGTACCAGACACAGTCTGGGAATGTTCTGGAACTGTTGTATGAACAGTCACTGTCAGCAAAGGTCAGTAATGAAATGGTTAGCAGACCCAGGTTTACCCATTCCTGTTTTGACACAGTGTTAGGCAAATAACGCACTCACCAGTCGACACGTCGGGTTTACAGGAACAGGCCATTCGGCCCATCCCGTCAATACTGATGTTTACACTCACACCAGACTCGCACCTCTTTCTGTTTAACACGTCCATCAGCAAATCTTTCCATTCCCCCCTTCCTCACGTTTATGTAGATTCAGCTTAAACATATCGATACTATTCACCTCGAGTACTCCCCGTGGGAGCGGTTCCCGCATTCCCCCCACTCCCTGTGGGAGCCAGTCCCACATTCTCCCCACTCCCCATGGAAGCGAATCCCACATTCTCCCCACTCCCCGTGGAAGCGAGTCCCACATTCTCCCCACTCCCCGTGGAAGCGAATCCCACATTCTCCCCACTCCCCGTGGAAGCGAGTCCCACATTCTCCCCACTCCCCGTGGGAGCGGTTCCCGCATTCCCCACACTCCCTGTGGGAGCCAGTCCCACATTCTCCCCACTCCCCGTGGAAGCGAATCCCACATGCCCCACATTCTCCCCCACTCCATGTGGGAGCGAGTCCCACATTCTCCCCACTCCCTGTGGGAGCGAGTCCCACATTCTCCCCCACTCCCTGTGGGAGCCAGTCCCACATTCTCCCCCACTCCCTGTGGGAGCGAGTCCCACATTCTCCCCACTCCCTGTGGGAGCGAGTCCCACATTCTCCCCCACTCCCTGTGGGAGCCAGTCCCACATTCTCCCCCACTCCCTGTGGGAGCGAGTCCCACATTCTCCCCACTCCCTGTGGGTGCGAGTCCCAAGTTCTGCCCATTCCATGTGGGGAGTGAGTCCCACATTGTCTGTGTATGAGGGGTGGGGTGGGGTGGTCGGGGTGTATGGGTGGGGGAGGTGGTCGGGGTGTATGGGTGGGGGGAGTGGTCGGGGTGTATGGGTGGGGGGGGTGGTCGGGGTGTATGGGTGGGGGGAGTGGTCGGGGTGTATGGGTGGGGGAGGTGGTCGGGGTGTATGGGTGGGGGGAGTGGTCGGGGTGTATGGGTGGGGGGGGGGGAGGTGGGGTGGGGGGGGTGGTCGGGGTGTATGGGTGGGGGGGGTGGGGGGGTGGTCGGGGTGTATGGGTGGGGGGGGTGTATGGGGGTGGAGGTGGGGTGGGGAGGTGTATGGGTGGGGGGGGTGGAGGGGTGTATGGGTGGGGGTGGGGTGGAGGGGTGGTCGGGGTGTATGGGTGGGGGGTGTATGGGGGTGGTGGGTGGGGGGTGGTCGGGGTGTATGGGTGGGGGGGGGAGGTGGGGTGGTCGGGGTGTATGGGTAGGGGGGTGGGGTGGGGTAGGGGGGTGGAGGTGGGGTGGGGGGGGTGCTGCGCTGATGTGGATCAGGCGAAGCTGCTGTTGAAATTGCTGGCTGATTCTCGCCCCCGTCCCGCAGGAAGTGTTTGAAAAGGAACATGCTGCGAATTCGATGCTAACTTGGGGCCTGCGATTCGGCGGGTGGCTGATGATGTTTGTCGGCATCAAGCTGATGATAAAGATTTTCCACACGCTGGGTAAGCTACCCTCTTTGTTTTTACCGTAAGATTTGTCAGTAATCAAAGTGGTCTCCGATGAGAGCCAGTACCCAGTGCAGGCTGGGAATTGTACTGATCCTCATGTCCTTCAACCAGTTTATCCTCTGGACATTGAATCATGGGAACCAAGAGGAAGCCCTTCAGCCCTTGAGGCTGTTCCACCCTCACTGGCGGAATCCTCACTTCATTACCCCAGCTTGGTTTTATATCCTTTAACACACTTGCCCAGTAAAATTCTACCTCTCACCATCCTGAATAATGGCTGCATTCACACAAAGAGAGTTCCTGGTCTCTGGTTTCAGTGCACGGAAAGAATATTTCTGTGGAATCTTCCTCAGCACCTCAGAATGTCCAATACTCTGCAGTTCTAAAACTCATTCCCGTTGTGAACAGAGACAGCGCTCTGTCTGTTCACACACCTGTGTAAGTGGGTGTGTGTGCGCATGTGGCAACCCGCCCGTGTGCCGCGGGGATGTTGAACATGGGTCACTGGGTTGTGTTGACATGGGCGCCAGATGTTCTGGAATCCTGTTCAAAAAAGCAGGAAGTTGTGTTTAAGGCGTGCATTCTGTAGAAGGCGGATTGACAATGAGGAGTTCTCGGCTCAGTCGATGACAGAGCCAGCGTGAGGGGTATTGCCCCGATACGATTCGAGTGATGTGCACTTTATAGAACATAGAACATAGAAAGCCACAGCACAAACAGGCCCTTCGGCCCACAAGTTGCGCTGATCATATCCCTACCTCTAGGCCTATCTATAGCCCTCAATCCCATTAAATCCCATGTACTCATCCAGAAGTCTCTTAAAAGACCCCAACGAGTTTGCCTCCACCACCACCGACGTCAGCCGATTCCACTCACCCACCACCCTCTGAGTGAAAAACTTACCCCTGACATCTCCTCTGTACCTACCCCCCAGCACCTTAAACCTGTGTCCTCTCGTAGCAACCATTTCAGCCCTTGGAAATAGCCTCTGAGAGTCTACCCTATCCAGACCTCTCAACATCTTGTAAACCTCTATCAGGTCACCTCTCATCCTTCGTCTCTCCAGGGAGAAGAGACCAAGCTCCCTCAACCTATCCTCATAAGGCATGCCCTCCAATCCAGGCAACATCCTTGTAAATCTCCTCTGCACCCTTTCAATGGCTTCAACATCTTTCCTGTAATGAGGTGACCAGAACTGCGCGCAGTACTCCAAGTGGGGTCTAACCAGGGTCCTATAAAGCTGCAGCATTATCTCCCGACTCCTAAACTCAATCCCTCGATTAATGAAGGCTAGTACGCCGTACGCCTTCTTGACCGCATCCTCCACCTGCGAGGCCGATTTAAGAGTCCTATGTACCCGGACCCCAAGGTCCTTCTGATCCTCTACACTGCTAAGAATGGTACCCTTCATATTATACTGCTGCTTCATCCCATTGGATCTGCCAAAATGGATCACTACACACTTATCCGGGTTGAAGTCCATCTGCCACTTCTCCACCCAGTCTTGCATTCTATCTATGTCTCGCTGCAACTTCTGACATCCCTCCAAACTATCCACAACACCACCTACCTTGGTGTCGTCAGCAAACTTACCAACCCATCCCTCCACTTCCTCATCCAGGTCATTTATGAAAATGACAAACAGCAAGGGTCCCAGAACAGATCCCTGGGGCACTCCACTGGTCACTGACCTCCATGCAGAGAAAGACCCCTCCACAGCCACTCTCTGCCTTCTGCAGGCAAGCCAGTTCTGGATCCACAAGGCAACAGCCCCTTGGATCCCATGCCCTCTCACTTTCTCAAGAAGTCTTGCATGGGGGACCTTATCGAACGCCTTGCTGAAGTCCATATAGACCACATCATCATAGAATCATAGAAACCCTACAGTACAGAAAGAGACCATTCGGCCCATCAAGTCTGCACCGACCATAGACCCACCCAGGTCCTCCCCCCATATCTCTACATATTTACCCACTAATCCCTCTAACCTACATATCACACGATACTAAGGGGCAATTTTTAGCATGGCCAATCAACCTAACCCGCACATCTTTGGACTGTGGGAGGAAACCGGAGCACCCGGAGGAAACACACGCAGACACGAGGAGAATGTGCAAACTCCACACAGACAGTGACCCAAGCCGGGAATCGAACCCAGGTCCCTGGAGCTGTGAAGCAGCAGTGCTAACCACTGTGCTACCGTGCCGCCCAAATGGAAGGAAAAGGTAAGCTAGTGTATTGTAAAGTTCTCGGAGGCGGAAGTCCCTTCACCAAAATTCCTTTATTTACATGATCCAACAACCCTATCCAGAGCGCACTCCGTCTGCAGTCTCCACCCAGAGTGCCAGAGGAACTGACACTCTGTTTCAGTACAGAGCATGGGGCTCCCTGATTGGACCATCAATTTGGCCTTTAATCAGGGAGTTCATATTCAACCAGGCCAACCTCAATTGCCTGAGTAAAAGCGTTACGTGTATGTTTAAATGTTCAGTAAATCCCGTTTAGATTGTAACTGGAGCAGCAATGCTGCAGCTTGCCGGATCAGTGGGGCGCGAGGTGGTGGCCATTTTGTAAAAGTGGGTTGCTGGGAATAAAGTTTGAAAACCACTGATATATGTAAGCGTTTTGGCAGTAACATCTCGCAAAGAGTCTAGTGGGTGCATCAGCCACATGTGGACCATCTGATTGTTAAATTTAGATAGTGGGAAATAGGTGCTGGTTACGTGATTTCAGTATTGATATTGGCATGGTGTGTGAATTGTAACCGTGCTTGTTCTAAGACAAGCATGTTGTGTTTTGATCACTGTGACTGCTTTACTCCTTGTTCCTGACCCAAGAGGGTGCGTGGGGCCGCAGGTGCCCCGTGGCACTGGGCTCTGCCAGGATGGGGGCCATCTATACTGGATTCCGTTTTAAACGCTGTCTCTTTGTCTTCCTGCAGTGGACTGGATCCCGGGAATCCGCGACTTGGTCAGCCTGGGCTTGACCATTTTCGCCGTGTCCTTAGCCACATCGTTGACCCTGCTGACCGTGGCAGCTGGCTGGATCTTCTACCGCCCCCTTGTGGCCCTGCTCCTGGGCATCTCGGCCGCTCTGCCTCTCCTCCTCGTAAAGTCCCGTGACCGGCCCAAGATGCTCTGAGCTCCGTCGGAGAGACAACCGTCCGTACGGCACTCTCTCCCTTTTCCACCGTCTGCCCGTCACTTGCGGGAACCCCCAAGCAGCCAGTTGGAAAATCCCAATGTTCTCATTCACGTTACTTGCCCGAGACAGTGAAGCAAGTTTCCTACAATGTTCCCTTTTTGCTGTTGTGTTTATTGTGGATTGCCCTGGCCCTGCCCTTTGAGCTCACACTGCAGGGGGCCAAAGTGGTCAAAGTCTGGTGCCTGAAACTTGGGTTTGTGTGTGTGTGTGTGTATACCTGCCCCCGGCACTCATTCTGAGTAAAGATATTTCAGTATTAAAATTTATGACAATCTGAATGCTGTGATTCAGCGACATGAGGCTACGATCATTCTGAGTCGCCTTTCTTACGAGGTTCCAGTTGTATTATTGTGAAGGGGGCAGAGAAACATGTTTTTGTGTTGAACAAGTATATTTTTCAATAAAATTCAGTCGCATGGTTACTGTTGGGGGGCCTGTACACAACTCCCACAAGTGATCCTTGTCTATACCATTTCTCATCTCCACATGAACCATTTCCACAATTCTGGTTTCCTGAATTTGGGTCATCCCTATCTTTGTGCCAATACTATCATTATTTTACAGGGTGTTCCCTGCACCTTTCCCTTGCTTCCTGACCTTCCTAAACATCCCGTACCCTTCAGGGCCCGATCCATGTCCTCCTGCAGCCATGTCTCCGTAGTGGCTATCAGATCGTACTTATTTATTGCTGTGCGTGCTGCCTGTTCACCTGTTTTGTTGCAAATGTTATGTACAGATACAGAGCTTTTAGTTTTGTCCTTTTATCTTTTTATTTCTATAACCTGTAGTGTCATCTGTTAATTGGTACTCTCTCCCTTCCTGTCATAGTGTATTTTTCATTTCTCGTAATAATACCTTTCTCTTTTGCCTTGTCTCTTTGATTTACCGCATCTTCTCAAATTTTATCCCTTGCCCACCTCTTCTCTCCCCGCCCCGTGCAGCATTATTTAATTAAAAACCCTTTCTACTTCCTGTTCGCTGTAATACTGGTCCCAGCCTGATTCAGGTGTAAACCCTCCCAGTGGGACAGCTCCCACTTTGCCCAGTACTGATGCCAGCACGGATCAGAGCTTGCTTCTTTCACACCAGTCTTTGAGCCATGTATTCTCACTAATCTGATTTGTTTTATGCTAATTTGCAAGTGGCTGAGATAAGAATCCAGAGAGTATGACCTTTTTTAAGAGCACAGCTGATGTTAAATGCTAGGATATTCCAGATCCCAGAAAGGAAACTTGAAACATCTGCTCTCAACTGTATTTTGCAGATTGGTATAATGTGAAGAAAGATGTGGAGACCAGTAAATGTTTATTTAAAAATAAAACAAAGTTCACTCGAAATACACATTACCCAGTTCCAAATCCCTCTATTTTCCTAACATCAGAATTAAACCTCCCCAAACAACACCCCATAGGTTCTAAAACTATAAGCAAAATCCAGCAATGGTTACCACACCAGGCACTTGCATCTTTCAGGAGTGCTCCTGACTTACAATTGAACAACTGCTTTCTCAAACAGGCTTTTCTCAAAGTACAGCTTGTTGGGAGTTGACACAGCTTCCTGCTTTGGGCTGAATTCTCAAAGACAGCTAGCTTGCAAAGGGTTAAAAACTTGCCCCTGATATATTGGTTTCCATTTTGATGTTCCCTTCTCTGAACTAACTTTTTCAGAAGTCACACTTTATTATCACCTTTTTGTGAGTTCATGTTCTGGAATGTAATTGTGAAATTCACACCTTGTGTTCTCAACCTCTTGACATTCCATCCTCTTGTTACAACTTGCTCTAGGTACACATCTGTTAAGTGTTGCTCGGCTTAATATATTAAAACACATTCTATCAACCTGCCTCTACTATAGTTTTAAATAACTTATATTTTTTAAAAATACAACCACCAGATCACATTGACAATTATCTTTGCTTTTCATTTTATCACTATCTCCAAACATCTATCCGGTTCTGCTTCTTAATTTGATTCCTTGCTTCTCATGTTCACCACAGAATCCCGAGGGATAGGGGTTTGAAGGAATTATTTCATTTTAATTTAAGGGTTAATTTCAATCTAAATTTCAGTTTAAAGTCTAATTCTTTAACAAAAGTTGGAAAATCTCAGCAGGTCAGCTTTGACAAACGGTCGTCCGGACTCGAAACATCAGCTCTTTTCTCTCCTCACAGATGCTGCCAGACCTGCTGAGATTTTCCAGCATTTTCTCTTTTTGGCTTCAGATTCCAGCATCTGCAGTAATTTGCTTTTTTTTATTATTTTAATGAACAGAAGTTGCTCTTTTGATTGGGTACAGGTTAATTGCAGCTTGAAAACGGGAGTTTACAGGCTGTCAGCTGAAGCTAGTTAGACAACTGGTTTAATTCAGTTTCAGAAGCGGTCGATTAGGGACCATTGAAGGAGAGCTCCTTCAGTGCTGCCTTGTCTGCACTGGAGCGCTGCATCGTTGCATTAGAGTGCAGCTGGAGTTTGGTGAAACAGAGTCTTGAGGGGTAAATTTTGAGGGATAATCGCAGTCTAAATTTCAATCTAAAGTCTAGTTTGTTCTTTAATTCAGCAATTAACAATGTTGCTCTTTTGATTGGGTGAAGTTTAATTGCAGGCCAACAGTTTACAAGCTCTCAGCTGAAGCTAGTTAATTAGACAACTGGTTTAATCCAGTTTCAGATGCCTTGATTTTGGAGTAATAAAAGGAGGGCTTCTTCGATGCTGTTGTGTCTGCACTGGATGCTGCCTTGTTACATTAGAGTGCAGGTGGAGTTAGGTAAAACAGAGTCTCAATGGATAAGTTTAAGGCATCACTAAATTTTGTTTTTGAGGGAATGGGAACCAGAGCCGAGTGACAAGGGAAAGAGAAACAAGGACAGTAATGAGAGAACAGAAAAATACAAGAACGGTAGATGGGGTAATAAAGGGCGAGAGGCAAATAGGGTGACAGTATAAAGAGAAGTTAGAGTAATGAAGAATGGCAAAAAGGCAAGCCTAAAGGCTTTGTATCTTAATGCATGAAGCATTTGCAATAAGGTAGACTAACGGCAAAAACCAAGGTAAATGGATGTGATCTCATAGCCATTATGGAGACAGTTAAAACGTCAAAACTGGGAACTTAATATTCAGGGATATTTGACCTTTCAGAAGGAAAGGAAAAGGTGGTGGGGTAGCTCTGTTAATAAGATATGAAATTAGGTCAGTTGTGAGAGACGATGTTGGCTTGGATGATGTAGAGTCCATTTGGGTAGAGGTGAAAAACAGCAAGGAAGACATTGGTAGGAGTAGTGTTTAGACCCCCAAATAGTAGCAACACTGTAGGAAAGGTATAAATCAGCAATATATCATGGAAACGACCAGAGAACAGGATATGTTGGATCTGGTGATGGGTTATGAGGCAGGTTTAATAAATGACCTCAAAGTAAAAGATCCCCGAGGAAGTAATGATCGTAACATGATAGAATTTAATATTCAGTTTGAGAATGAGAAACCTGGGTCGGAAACAACGGTGTTTAATTTAAATAAAGGGAGTGACGATGAAATGTGGATGGAGTTAGCTGAAGGGGACCGGGCGGAGAGATTAGCCAGAAAGACAGTCAGCACGCAGTGGCAGACATTTGAGGTAATTGAAAGCTGCAACACAAAAGGACCAGGGGGTAATTGCACACGAAACACAGAAAGTTAACACACAGGTACAGCAGGTAATCAGGAAGGCGAATGGAATGTTGGCCCTTATTTCAAGAGGGTTGTAATATAAGAGTCAGGAAGTCTTGCTGCGACTGTACAAGGTACTGGCGAGACCACATTGGGAGCAGTTTTGGTTCCCTTATTTAAGAATGAAGAAAATTACAGCACAAGAACAGGCCCTTCGGCCCTCCAAGCCTGCACCGACTATGCTGCCTGACTGAACTAAAACCCCCTACCCTTCCGGGGACCGTATCCCTCCATTCCCATTCTATTCATGTATTTGTCAAGACGCCCCTTAAAAATCACTATCGTATCTGCTTCCACTACCTCCCCCTGCAGCGAGTTCCAGGCACCCACCACCCTCTGTAAAAAAGCTTGCCCCGTACATCTCCTTTAAACCTTGCACCTTAAACCTGTGCCCCCGAGTAATTGACTCTTCCACCCTGGGAAAAAGCTTCTGACTATCCACTCTGTCCATGCCTCTCATAATCTTGTCAATTTCTATCAGGTCTCCCCTCAACCTCCGTCATTCCAGTTTCTCCAATCTCTCCTCATAGCTAATGCCCTCCATGCCAGGCAACATCCTGGTAAATCTTTTCTGTACCTCTCCAAAGCCTCCACATCCTTCTGGTAGTGTGGCGACCAGAATTGAACACTTTATTCCAAGTGCGGCCTAACTAAGGTTCTATAAAGCTGCAACATGACTTGCCAATTTTTAAACTCAATGCTCTGGCCGATGAAGGCAAGCATGCCGTATGTCTTCTTGACTACCTTCTCCACCTGCATTGCCACTTTCAGTGACCTGTGTACCTGTACACCCAGATCCCTTTGCCTATCAATACTCTTAAAGGTTCTGCCATTTACTGTATATTTCCTATCTGTATTAGACCTTCCAAAATGCATTAACTCACATTTGGAAAGATATTATTTAATTGGAGGAAGTTCAGAGAAGGTTCACTAGGTGGTGTGGAGAGATTGTCTTATGAGCAAAGGTTAAACAAGTTGGGACTCGTTGGAATTTAGAAAAATGAGAGGTGCTCTCATTGAAATAGGTTATAGGATTCTATAGGTTGCTTAAAGTTCTGTTCCAGATGGTTCTCTAACCATGTGACTACATACATCATATTGTGGGTGGTTCCAGTCTCCAGTCCCACATTAATCTTGCTCTGCCAAGCACCTTACATTGTAATGCCAGCACATCACAAACATGTGCCAATATTTAACTCTTTAAACATGGTATTTTTGTGGTAAATCTGCATGTCCCGACTGCGTTCCAAGCCCAATATATCCTTTGCTTTGTGTTTGGGTGAAGTTAACTCTCAAAGGCACTCAACCATTAACTGAGCTCACCTGAAGAGGCAAGTGTAGACTGCCAGCATTTTGCTTTCTTTTCATTCAAGAAGTGGAACACCATAAGAAATAGGAGCAGGAGTAGGCCATCTAGCCCCTCGAGCCTGCCCCGCCATTCAATAAGATCATGGCTGATCTGAAGTGGGTCAGTTCCACTTACCTGCCTGATTCCCATAACCCCTAATTCCCTTACCGATCAGGAATCTATCGATCCGTGATTTAAACATATTCAACGAGGTAGCCTCCACCACTTCAGTGGGCAGAGAATTCCAGAGATTCACCACCCGCTGAGAGAAGAAGTTCCTCCTCAACTCTGTCCTAAACTGACCCCCCTTTATTCTCAGGCTGTGCCCTCTAGTTCTAGCTTCCTTTCTAAGTGGAAAGAATCTCTCCATCTCTACCCTATCCAGCCCCTTCATTATCTTATTGGTCTCTATCAGATCCCCCCTCAGCCTTCTAAATTCCAACGAATACAAACCCAATCTGCTCAGTCTCTCCTCATAGTGAACACCCCTCATCTCTGGTATCAACCTGGTGAACCTTCTCTGCACTCCCTCCGAGGCCAATATATCCTTCCGCAAATAAGGGGACCAATACTGCACACAGTATTCCAGCTGCGGCCTCACCAATGCCCTGTACAGATGCAGCAAGACATCTCTGCTTTTATATTCTATCCCCCTTGCGATATAGGCCAACATCCCATTTGCCTTCTTGATCACCTGTTGCACCTGCGGACTGGGTTTTTGCGTCTCATGCACAAGGACCCCCAGGTCCCTCTGCACAGCAGCATGTTGTAATTTCTTTCCATTTAGATAATAATCCAGTTTGCTATTATTTCTTCCAAAGTGAATAACCTCGCATTTGTTAACGTTATACTCCATCTGCCAGATCCTCGCCCACTCACTCAGCCTGTCCAAATCTCTCTGCAGACCTTCTACGCCCTCCACACGATTCACTTTTCCACTTATCTTTGTGTCGTCTGCAAACTTTGTTACCCTACACTCAGTCCCCTCCTCCAGATCATCTATATAAACGGTAAATAGTTGAGGCCATCCAGGACAAAGCAGCCTGGCTTGATTGGCACCCATCCATCACCTTCAACATTCACTCCCTCCAAACGGGTGTGTACCATCTAGAAGATGCACTGCAGCAACTCACCAAGCCTCCTTTGAAATCAGTTTCCAAATTCACGATCTCAACCCCTAGAAGGACAAGAGCAGCAGATGCATGGGAACACCACCACCTCCAAGCTACTCACCATCCTGACTTGGAACTATATCTCCAACCCTTCACTGTCACTGGGTCAAAATCCAGGAACTCCCTCCCTAACAACACTGTGGGTGTACCTACACCACAGGGACTGCAGTGGTTTAAGGAGGCAGCTCACCACCACCTTCTCAGGGGGAATTAGGGATGGACAATAAATGCTGGTTTAGCCAGTGACACCCACATCCCATGATAGGGACGGCACGGTGGCACAGTGGTTAGCACAGCTGCCTCACAGCACCAGGGACCCGGGTTCGATTCCCGGCTTGGGTCACTGTCTGTGCGGAGTTTGCACATTCTCCCCATGTCTGTGTGGGTTTCCTCCGGTTTCCTCCCACAGTCCAAAGATGTGCTGGTTAGGGTGCATTGACCTGAACAGGCGTCGGAGTGTGGCGACTGGGGGATTTTCACAGTAACTTCATTGCAGTGTTACTTGCGACTAATAAATAAACAACTTAAAATGAAAAAACTTATGAATTTAATAAACAAAACTTAATGATTGAACCAAGAAACCACTGTTGATCAGAGTAAACCCCCCCCAGCGAGATGCCTTTAGGGCGATACAAGCACAGGGTTGAGTTTTATTACAAATCAACACTTTATTTTCCACAAGTAGAAAAAACACAATAGTACAGATTATACACAAATCCCAAAGTGGATTTGGCAAGATTTGAAAAAACCAGCCCGCAAAAGTTTTACAGGAGAGGAGATTTACTTTAAATTGAAAAACATGATCTTGCAAGAACTGGTTAACTTGCAGGATAAGAAATAAGCTTTGTGATCAGTCTCTGGTTCCACTGCCGGTCTGTGTCTGGTTACAGGATCTCCGTCATCTGATGGCCGAGGATATGACTGAGGATGTGGTGGTGGGGTCGGGGGAATGTGTGTCTGGCCCGGGTGGGGCAGGGGTCTGTGTCTGGGGGGGTGGGGGTGGTCTGTGTCTGGGGGGGCGGGGGGGTCTGTGTCAGGGGGGTCTGCATGGGGGGGGGGGGGGGTCTGTGTCTGGCTGGGGGGATGGGTACTCATTTCTGGCAAGACTCGCTTCTGATAATCCTTTCAGGATTGTCTGGGTGTGGATTTTGGGAGAACACAAAATCGGGGTCAGTTGTGAAGTCCACTGTGGTGGAATAGTCAGCCTGCACGTGGGCCTAAACTTAGAGTCAGGATCGTCTGCCAGGTCCGGGTACCAGAGAGATGCGCCTGAGCTCTGCAACCATGAGTAGCGTTGCCACCCTCAAGAGGGGGAGCAGTCACACACGTACGTGCATTGGACTGTGATCCAGTGACGGGACGGAGAGATGTGAAAAACCTCCGGTTTATCCGGTGAGGAAATTATACCTGGTGTTTGTTTTTTTGGGATGTATTTTTCCTCTGAGGGTTCAGAACTCTTTCCTCCCGCTCTCCACGCCTTGGCTCTCTCCGATTTCGGTCTTACCAGCTGCAAGGTTCAACATTCGGTCAACCGAATGGAGCAGCAGCTGTGGGCACGGGTGGGGGGAGTGGGTCCTGCTCTGCAGACAAGTCGCTGGCAGTCTCCAGGGGACTGTTGTGTACAGCGGTTGACTTATCAACAGCCCCTCTGTTTGGTTACATGCAGCAGCAGGATTCACATCTCACCCCTCTCTCTGTACAGTGCCCAGTCTTTCCATTCTGAACTCCACCTGGCAGAACCCCCACCCCCTCTCCGCACCACCCCCACCTCCGCACCCCCCACCCTCCCCCACTCATCAAACTGGTACATTTCACAAATACAGCTTGCAGTGTTCCATTCCCATTTGGAAGGAATGACGGAATCTGATCCCTAAAGGCCAGTGACATTTGGAATTCCACACAAGGAAGGTGTGGACTTTAGTTTTTCCACTCCTGGGTTTTTGGGATCAGGATTTCCCCAATGGGCTTGTTAACCCAGAGTTAATGTTTCCTTCCTTCATTCCTGAGGGGCACATCTCTGCTGACAAGGCGAGTAACTGGGTCACCCCCCACACCCCTCCCTGCATCCATCCCCCACACCCCTCCCTGCATCCACCCCCTACACCCACCACCTACAGCCCTCTGCCATTCCCTCTCCCTGCAGAGTATCCGGGAACCCTGATTCTCCTCAGCTCCTGAGCAATGGAGACACAGGCGGGTCATCAGTCGAACTCGTGATAACTATGACTAAATTGCCAACTGCAGTTACCTTGTGTTGTGTCTTCTGTGATATACTAAAGCTGTCACCATGGCAATCTGCCCCTTAAAGCTGGCATGGGTAACCCCCATTCTAATGCTACCAAGCGAGGTGTGAGGTGCTGGACTCTCAAACCGTGTTGTGGACAGCCACTCGACATCAGAGCTTCTCGAACGGGAAGAGATGCATCTCTTCCCCTTTCCTCTGTCTCTGGCTCTTCAGTTTCACCATCACTTCCTCCCGCTGCCTGTTTAAGGGCCACGAGGAGGTGAGGTCACTGACTGGGACAGAATCACTATGGCCTTCCTCCTCAGACAAACAGCCTCTTTCTGCCTCCTGACTGGAGCTCACAGCAACTTCATCCTGAAAAAACAAGTACAAATGATGTTAAAAAGTTAGGGTTTAAATGTAGCGGGATAGAATTTAACAAGTAGGTTGAAGTTCTGCTAACCCTGCATCAAACCTCAGTTGGATCACACTCTGAGCACAGTGCGGAGTTCAGAGCCACATATTATAAAATTGTACAGTCACTGGAGAAGATTCCATAAAACAGTTTCTTCTGGTCGCCGCATTATAGGAAGGATGTGGAAGCATTGGAAAGGGTGCAGAGGAGATTTACCAGGCTGTTGCCTGGTATGGTGGGAAGGTCTTATGAGGAACGGCTGAGGGACTTGAGGTTGTTTTCGTTAGAGAGAAGAAGGTTAAGAGGTGACTTAATAGAGGCATATAAGATGATCAGAGGATTAGATAGGGTGGATAGTGAGAGCCTTTTTCCTCGGCTGGTGATGGCTAGCACGAGGGGACATAGCTTTAAATTGAGTGGTGATAGATATAGGACAGATGTTAGAGGTAGGTTCTTTACTCAGAGAGTAGTAAGGGCGTGGAATGCCCTGCCTGCAGCAGTAGTGGACTCGCCAACATTATGAGCATTTAAATGGTCATTGGATAAACATATGGATGATGGAATAGTGTAGATTAGAGGGGCTTTCGATTGGTTCCACTGGTCGGTGCAACATTGAGGGCCGAAGGGCCTGTACTGCGCTGTAATGTTCTATGTTCTATAAAAGTGCACCACTCCCTCAGTACTGACCCTCTGACAGTGCGGCACTCCCTCAGTACTGACCCTCTGACAGAGCGGCACTCCCTCAGCACTGACCCTCTGACAGTGCGGCACTCCCTCAGCACTGACCCTCTGACAGTGCGGCACTCCCTCAGTACTGACCCTCTGACAGTGCGGCACTCCCTCAGCACTGACCCTCTGACAGTGCGGCACTCCCTCAGCCTGACCCTCTGACTGTGCGGCACTCCCTCAGTCAGTGCGGCACTCCTTTAGTTATCCTGGATCTGGATGCCTGGAATTTACTTACAGGAGACGAGAAGACAAATGAAGAATAATTATCTCCGTTCATGTTTGTGATTATTGGATTCTAAATGTCGCCCTGACCAGTATAATCGGAAGACACAAATCAGTACTCGATTGGGTTAACTTCTAAACTAATGTGGGACAGCAGCATTTCAGTGAGAGCGTGACTGAATCAGGCAGGGAGGTTTACGGGAAGAATTGCGAAGCTTCGGGCGCAGGCAGCCGACTGTCAGCGACAGGGCGATTAAAATTGGGAATGCTCAAGGGGCCACAATTATAAAGCTCAGAGATGTTGGAGGGTTGTGGACCTACAGGAGGTGACAGAGCTGGGGAGGGGAGAGGCCATGAGGGATTCGAAAACAAGGATTAGCTCTGGAGCTGACGTGCGGTGAGTGGTTTGTGCTCAGGGAGAACTGAGAGCCTTGGACCTACTGTTCCAAAACCTCCCCCACGGGGATTTTCCTAACCTCATGTCTGGGTCTGTTATCCGTGTATCCTGTGAATGCCAGGAGGGGAGAGAGTGAATGAGACAGACCACGGACTTTTCCTGTGCTGACCCTGGGGAGGAGGTTAAATGCTTTGCACTGATTACCTTTCTACTGTATCGTGCCTTCAACCTTTCCCGGATAAGCAGTCCTTTCACCAACAACTTCCAGTTTCCCATGACACGCTGCTCTCGTTTCTAAACAACAAACACAGGCCGCAGATTTCAGTCAATTCAGTTTGAAACAGTTATATCTATTTATTCAGGCAGGTTTCAATCAACAACGCGCGAGATCTCAGAGCTGGACACCAAATATTCACAGTGCACAAGTCACAAAACCATTGGGCACTGCACTCCCAGGACAGGTACAGCACGGGGTTAGATACAGAGTAAAGCTCCCTCTACACTGTCCCCATCAAACACTCCCAGGACAGGTACAGCACGGGGTTAGATACAGAGTAAAGCTCCCTCTACACTGTCCCCAAATATGGAGGATATGTATTGATGTTATTGTTATTTTTATGTTACCGGGCCTGCAAGTATGAGACAGATTGTGAGGTGTGTAATTACTCAACTTCTCTCCCATGATACCACACAAGAAATCTCACATCATACCCTCAGTCCCCACCTCCTGAATCCCAGCAACTCCCTCCGCACCCACCAGCTCCACCCTGCCCCCTCACAAACCTCTCACCTTTTGTTCTTTTCTCGCCATTTCTGCCTCTTCCTCCTCACAGGCCGCCAGCAGAATCTCCACATGGTCCTCACACACAACATAGCCGTCATTTCTGGTGGGGGAAGAGGAGTCAGGGTGAGAAAAGGAGACAATTTAGATTCCCCTTTCTTGGTCATTATCACTTTCAAACTTTTCAGATAATTGCGCAGAAATACATTTGAATTCACAACACAAGATCAGACCAATCAGCTGCACCGTGCATGCTGCATGAGCCACACCCCATCCTCTTTATCTCAGCCTATCACCATATCCTTCTCCTCATTTCTCACCCTGGTTTATCTGGCTTCCCCCTTTAATCAATGATGAGTGGCCAGTGGCAAAAACACCCGACATGTTCTTGAGACAAGGGATTGTCTAGTTATCGCACTTTTGATATCCTCTGCAGTGAAATGCAAATGTTTCGAGGCCATTTCAATTTGATGGAATGATGAGACTTTGAATGGGTAGAAACATTAGATTTCACTTTGTTTACCTTCTATTACCATCAAGACTGTGGACAAATGTATGAGTATAGAATGTATGAGTATAGAATGTATGAGTATAGAATGTATGAGTATAGAATGTATTAGTATAGAATGTATTAGTATAGAATGTATTAGTATAGAATGATGCCAGCATTCAATGCAGTTGGTGCTGTGATAAAGATGAATCGCATGAATTCCAAAAAGTTGGTTTGCAGGTGCAGCAGGTAATTAAGAAGGCAAATGGAATTTTGTCCTTCATTGCTAGAGGGATGGAGTTTAAAAACAGCAAGGTTATGTTGCAGCTGTATCTGGTGCTGGTGAGGCCACATCTGGAGTACTGTGTACAGTTTTGGTCTCCTTACTTGAGAAAGGATATACTGGCACTGGAAGGGGTGCAGAGGAGATTCACTCGGTTGATTTCGGAGTTGAGAGGGTTGGCTTATGAGGAAAGACTGAGTAGACTGGGGCTATATTCATTGGAATTCAGAAGAATGAGGGGGGGATCTTCTAGAAACATATAAGATTATGTAGGGAATAGATAAGGTAGAAAGCAGGGAGGTTGTTTCCACTGGCGGGTGGATGCTAACAGGACTTAATGGTTTGAATTATAAGGAGAGGCTGGATAGACTGGGACTTTTTTCCCTGGAGCGTAGGAGGCTGAGGGGTGATCTTATAGAGGTCTATAAAATAATGAGGGGCATTGATCAGCTAGATAGTCAATATCTTTTCCCAAAGGTAGGGGAGTATAAAACTAGAGGGCATAGGTTTAAGGTGAGAGGTGAGAGATACAAAGGAGTCCAGAGGAGCAATTCTTTCACACAGAGGGTGGTGAGTGTCTGGAACAAGCTGCCAGAGGTAGTAGTAGAGGCAGGTACAATTTTGTCTTTTAAAAAGGGTTTAGACAGTTACACGGGTAAGATGGGTATAGAGGGATATGGGCCAAACGCGGGCAAATGGTACTAGCTTGGGGGTTAAAAAAAGGGGCAGCATGCACAAATTGGGCTGAAGGGCCTGTTTCTATGCTGTGAACCTCAATGACTTGAGGTGAAACCAGAACTGGAGGGCATCGCCTCAAAATAAGAGGGAGCAGATTTAGGACTGAGTTGAGGAGGAACTTCTTCACACAAAGGGTTGTGAATCTGTGGAATTCCCTGCCCAGTGAAGCAGTTGAGGCTACCTCACTGAATGTTTTTGAGGCAAGGGTAGATAAATTTTTGAACAGTAAAGGAATTAAGGGTTATGGTGAGCGGGCGGGTAAGTGGAGCTGAGTCCATGAAAAGATCAACCATGATCTTATTGAATGGCGGAGCAGGCTCGAGGGGCCAGATGGCCTACTCCTGCTCCTAGTTCTTATAAAATTTAAAACTAACAACAGAACATGACCTTGCAGGATTATGTAGCGATGAAGCGAAGGAGTTCTTCACAAACTACTTTCCAATCTGAACCCATTTTAACTCACCACCACCTTCTCAAAGGCAACCCAGGGCTGGGTAATGAATGCTGATTTTCATGTATGAATATATTAAAACAAATTAACATGACCTCTCACACCAGCAAACACTAAACAGCAATAAAACAGCACGGTAACGTTCTGTGTATAATTATTCAAGTTTGCAACTTGTAACACGTCATATAAATCTGAAAATCTGTGTTTTCTTGTAGTTTATAAAAATATTATTTTATGTCCTCATAGATTTCAATCAAGTTCCATATTATTTGGTGACAGAAGATTCAGTGATGCCCTTCTCCCCACACCTATATTCCCTCTTTCCAACCCCCGCCCCCCCCTCACACAGACATCTCACTTTCCAGCCCCTCCCCACACATATACCCCCTAGCAGCCCCCCCCTCAGGTCTCTACTGCTTCCCTCTGCCTCCAACCACACAAGCCAAGTGAACCCTAAAAGTTAAAGTTTATTTGTTAGTCACAAATAGGCTTACATTAACACTGCAATGAAGTTACTGTGAAAATACCCTAGTTGCCACACTCCGGTGTCTGTTTGGGTACACCGAGGGAGAACTTAGCATAGCCAATGCACCTAACCAGCACGTCTTTCAGACTGTGGGAGGAAACCGGAGCACCCGGAGGAAACCCACGCAGACACGGGGAGAACGTGCAAACTCCGCACAGGCAGTGACCCAAGCCGGGAATCGAACCTGGGTCCCTGGCGCTGTGAGGCAGCAGTGCTAATGACAGACTTGGCTCCGCTGATCTCTCCCACTGCCCCTGACTAGCCATCTGCCAAAGCACTTGGTTCTACCGTACGGCCAGGAGCAGAGTGTCCTTCCAATGGGATGAGTGACAGCAGCCAGATCCAGGGATCACAAAGCTGAGTTACTGGCGGAGATTTTTCAGGCTGAGACTCTCTCCTCCTCAGCTTTGGCCGTTTCGGAAACAGCCGCCAAGGTCATTAAAAAACCAAAAGGGTGAAATTCCATGATGCAAAAATTGGAAATTTCACCCAACACTGGAAATTTCCCAACCTTACTTAAAAAAATGCATTATTATTATTCATCTGAGCCAGTCCCTGTGGGAGTGAGGTCCATGTTCTCACTAATCTGTGGGTAAAGAAATAAAAACAGGAGGTGTTGGATAAAACTCTGTCGGTCTGGCAGCATCTAGATAGAGAAACAGAGGTAATATTTTGGATTTAAATGATCCTTCAACAGAACTGGGTAAAGAGGTTTCCCCTGAATTCCTGATTGGATTTGTTTATGGCTGTCTTATATTGAAGATCCATCACATAGAATGTCAACATCTGTTGGTGACTGTTTCTCACTCCTGGTGTATACTTGGGGGATTTGCCTCAGGTTTATAACATTATCAATAGCTTTTGTTATTATAGCGTCCCTATGTTGTGAATAATCCCAAATCCCTACATTCGAGTGTAATCAGGAAAAATTTGACACTGAGCTACATAAAAGGGAGAACTGGAAGGTTACCAAGAGCTCAGTCACTGAGGTGGATTTTAAGGAGCATCTTAATGGAGGAAAGAGAGAGGTGGGAAGGTCTGACAGGGAGGGAGCTTAGGCCCAGGCAGCTGGAAGCACAGCCACCAACAGTGGGTCGAGGGAGATGAGGGCGGTTTAAGGGGTCAGAGTGGAGGGGTGCAGAGAGGGTTGTGCAGCTGAAGGAGGTTACAGAACCATGGACAGTTTCTGGAAAGTTTGTAGATGTTGTGAGAGCCAATCACAATGCGTGACCTACACGGGATGTGAATGTCCTGAGTGGAAATCGAATCCAATCACGGCTGCTGCACAGTCAATGTTCAGTTTCCGCGCCACTCGGTTGATGTTGGAGACTCTCAGGTGCTTGCAGCCCAGGGGAAGCATACAGGGTCGGAAGAGATAGACATTTCCAAATTCATTCCGGGGGACCTGAAAGAGGACAGGAACGATGTGAGAATCACCATCACCATTTAACCAAAGCCTTTCTTAACAATGTTCTTCATCACCCCAACCCCACCCCCGAAAGGGACATGTCTTGTCATCCAATTGCATCTCTCACCTTGCAGGCACATGGCTGTGGGTTCAGCTCCCACTCCAGACAACGTGGGCACAAAATCTAGAATGACATTCCCTGCGCTGTACTGAGAGAGTGCTGCACTGTCAGAATTACCATCTCTCAGATCAGACAGTAACTTGTGGCCCTGTCTGCCCTCGCAGTTGGTTCTACAAGATCATATGGCCACTTTCTAAAGAAGAGTGGGGGCACGGTGGTTAGCACTGCTGCCTCACAGCGCCAGGAACCCAGGTTCGATTCCGGCTTCGGGTCACTGTCTGTGTGGAGTTTGCACATTCTCCCTGTGTGTGCGTGGGTTTCCTCCGGGTGCTCCAGTTTCCTCCCACAGTCCAAAGCTGTGCAGGTTAGGGGGATTGACCATGCTAAATTCTCCCTTAGTGTCCTAAAATGTGTAGGTGAGATGGATTTGCTATGGTAAATGTGTGGGGTTACAGGGACAGGACAGGGGTTGGGGTTGTGCCTGGGTAAGGTACTTTGTCAGAGAGTCGCTGCAGACTCGATGGGCCAAATGGTCTCCTGTTGCACTGTAGGGATTCTATGATCCTATGATAAGAGATGGGGGGATTTTTGCCAGACAAGGATATTGATGGTGATGGAACCTCAGCACATGGATGGAGTTAAGGCTCAAATCAAAGAATGGCAGAACAAGCTTGAGGAGCTAAAGGGGTCGCTCCCCCCACCCTCTCCGTTCCTACGTAAGGAATAAAATGTAATCCAGGATGCAGACCCCAACCCCACCTTCCCTACAGAATGTATCGGAATGGTACACACACCTTCCCATTGACAGCACTTGGGGGGGAATAGGGCTCTGTCTGCCAGTGTCCGAACAGTCCCAGGTCATCCTTGTCTCGATCTTCCCAATTAGCCTGTCGCGCACGCCGTGCTCGGTTAGATTGGCTTTTCACCATCTGGTAAAAGAAGGGGGGAGAGACATAATGTTTAGCAGCTGCTATTTGCCTGACAACAACAACAATTTGTATTTATATAGCGCTCTGAACACAATAATGTGTTACAATAGGGCGCACGGTGGCACATTGGTTAGTGCTGCTGCCTCACAGCACCAGGGCCCGGGTTCGATTCCTGGCTTGGGTCACTGTCTGTGCGGAGTCTGCACGTTCTCCCCGTGTCTTTGTGGGTTTCCTCTGGGTGCTCTGGTTCCCTCCCATAGTCTGAAAGACGTGCTGGTCAGGTGCATTGATCCGAACAGGCGTCGGAGTGTGGCGACTAGGAAAATTTCATTGCAGTAACATTGTAAGCCAACTTGTGACTAATAAATAAACTTTAACTTTAATAAAAATCCCCAAGTGCTTATCTGAGAACAAACTGACACTGAACAACATAAGATAATGTCAGGAAAGATAACCAAGAGCTTGATCAAAGAGTAAGTATTAAGGAGCATCTTGAAGAAGGGGAGAGAGAGGCGAAAGGTTTAGGAAGGGAATTCCAGAGTTTAGGGTCCCAGGCAGCTGAAGGTGCAGCGATTAAACTGGGAATGCTCAAGAGGCCAGAATTAGAGAAGCGCAGAGTTCCTGGAGGGGTAATTAATAGAACTAGGGAGAGGAAAGCCACGAAGAACACTTATAAACCAGTTGCGTAGGTTCCTGGGTACAATAGTCTAAGGGTTAAATCTAGAGAACTGAGAGTTACCGTACCTTACAGGGCATCTCTCCAGCTCTCACCACACGAGCTTCCTTCAGCCATGTGTCCTTGGAATGAAGTGTGTGTACACAGTCTCTGAAACATCAAGCAGCAAACAATCAGTGAGAAGACAGATGTGTGTTTGTCTATGTTTGCATGGGGCTTGTGTACATCTGTAAGTGTTGTGCCTCTGTGCGTAATGTTACCAATCACATAAATCAACATACAATAGATCAGGTGGAGTTGTGATTGAAGAAAGTCACAGAAAGACTTGACTAACAAATACACTGCCCAGTACCGGATAGAGAGAACTGTTAGACCAGAGGGATCCCGAGTTCAACTCCTCCTTGGAGTTAGAAAGGCCGAGGGAGTAAGAGAGGAAAAATTAATCAGCCGCTGGTTCCTGGCTCCTATCCAATCATCTCAGCCTGGAGTGACAGGGAGAGAATTAGAGGCAAGGAGAGAGAGAGAATGAAGCAGAATGAGAAAGAGAGCGAGCAGAGAGAGAGAGAGTGTGAGACACAAAGAAGCAGAGAGAGGGGGGAGACAGAGAGAGAAAAACAAAGAATTAGAGAGACAGACACAAAGAGAGAGAGACTAAAAAGGGACAGAATTCGAGAGAGGCAGAAAAAAATAGAAAGAAAGAGAAGCAGAATCAATGAGAGATAATTACAGAAACAGACAGGAGAGAATTAGAGAAAGAGACGGAGAAAGAGAGTTGAAGGGAGAAACAGTGAGAGAGAGAAGGAGAGAGAGAGAGAAAGTGTGTATGCGTGCGTGTGCTGTGATGGCCACAGTTGAATAGCTTGCCAGCGTGAATTGTTGAGGCTCATACAGGAAGAGCAGTTGTTTGGGTGAGAGAACAACCCTCAATCAGCAAGAATCTACACCTTGAGGAGAGCCAATGAGAAGAAGTGTTGATGATGAATTTCACTGGCTATAGAGATGAGGGGTTTATCTTACGGAGAAAAGGTTGAACAAGTTGGGCCCATACCAACAGGAGGTTAAAAGAACGAGAGGTGACCTTATTGAAACACAGAAGGTCCTGAGGGGATTTGATAGACTCAGCTGGCAGTGATGGCAAACATCTTTACCTTGAATAGACGGCCTCTGTTTTGCAGTAGCCCAGGATCGTCGCTGTGGGGGGATACAGGGTCTCGTACTTCAACAGATGTCTCTTCAGTACATAGAGAGGGTGGCTTTTATACTCAGCCACAGAAATGGGCAATGGTCGATCAAGCAACTTAGATTGCAACTGCGAAACACAAGAGAAAGACTACAATATATCACAGCACAGAAAAACAGCCCAATGAGTCCGACTGGGCCATGTCAGTATTTACCTTCCACTTCATCTCACCCTGTCAGCTTCTCCTTCTGTTCCTTCTGGTCCCCTCTCCCTCATGTCTTCCCCTTAAATCTATACCACTCATCTCAACTGCTCCTTGTGGGAGCGAGTTCCACATTCTCATCACTCCTCTGGGTAAAGACGTTTCTCCTGAGTTCCCCCTGGATTTATTAGTGATGATCTTATATTCATGGCTCCTAGTTTCAGAATCACAAAAAGGGAGAATGTTTAAACGGGTCTAAATCCCTGGCCTGTTATTTTTATTCTTTTGTGGGACGTTGGTGTCACTGACAAGATCAGCATCTGTTGCCCATTCCGAATTGTCCTTGAGAAGGTGATGGTGAGCTGGCTTGTTTACCCGCTGCAGTTCACCCACAGTGCTGTTAGGGAGGGATTTTGACCCAGGAACGGTGATGTATTTCCAAGTCGGAAGGTGAGTGGTCTGAAGGGGAACCTCCAGGTGGTAGTGTTCCCAGGGATCTGCTGCCCTTGTCCTTCTAGATGGTGATGGTTGTGGGTTTTGGAAGGTGCTGTCTAAGGAACCTTGGTGAGTTACTGCAATGCATCTTGCAGATGGTACACACGGCTGTCACTGTGCATCGGCGGTGGAGCAAGTGAATGTTTCAGCTGGTAGATGGGGTGCCAATCAAGTGGGTTGCTTTGCCCCGAATGGTGTCGAGCTTCTTGAATATTGTTGGAGCTGCACCCATCCAGGCAAGTGGAGAATATTCCATCACACTCCTGGCTTGTGCCTTATAGATGTTGGAAGGTATATATTCCATTTCTCTTGTAATAAATACCAGCATTCCATTTGCCTTCCTGATCACTTGCTGTACCTGCATACTAACTTTTCCTGATTCATGTACCAGGACACTCAGATCCCTCTGCATTACTGGGTTCTCCATTTAAATAGTATCCTGCTTTTCATTTCTTCATATCAAATTGAACAAGTTCCATTTTCCCATGTTATATATCATCTGCCAAATTTCTGAGCATCACTCAGCCAGCCTATACCCCTTTGTAGACTCTTGAATTCCTCTTAATAACTTATTGTTCTACGATCTTGGTGTCATCGGCAAATTTAGCTACCATGCATTCGGTCCTTTCACCCAAATCATTGATGTAAATTGTAAATAGTTGAGGCCCCAGCACTGATCCCTGTGATACTCCACTAGTGACATCTTGCCAACCCAAAAAAGATCCATTCATCCCTACTCTCTGCTGCCTGTTAGCCAATCAATCTGTTATCCATGCTAATATGTTAACCCTTACACAATGCACTCTTATCTTGTAGAGTAACCTTTCGTGCAGTATCTTATCAAGTGCCTTTTAGAGATCCAAGTACAACACATCTACAGGTTCTCCTTCATCCACCTTGCCTGTTACTTCCTCAAAGGACTCTCAGAATTAGTTAATAGGATTTCCTTTTCACAAAGCCATGTTGACTCTGCCTGTTCCCATTATGATTTTCTAAATATCCCGCTGTAACTGCTTTAATAATAGATTCCAGCAAGTTCCCTCTGATAGATGTTGGACTAACTGGCCTATGGTTTCCTGCTCTGTCTCTTTTCTTTCTTGAATAAAGGTGTTATTTTCCAATGGGACCACTGAGACGGTTCAAGGTGGAATAGATGGGCCTTGGTGTTTTATTGTCCAGCAGTTCCCATAAGGAGTGGACAGGGGTGAGAGATGACCTGCCTGGGATCTTCACATCACTGTACAGGGTCTCCTCCTGGACGTAAGGCGAGAGGAGGACTGTACTTGAATAAGATCATCACAGAACCAGGATTAGTAAAATACAGGAGGCCATTCAGCCCCTCAAATCTGTGTCAAACGTTCCTGCTTCAGAAAAGAATCATAGAATCACCACAGTGCAGGAGGCCATTCGGCCCATCGAGTCTGCATCAACCACAAAAAGCTGCAGCTGTTTTGGTGTGAGCTTGGCAGTCACCCTGTTCATGTTTGAGCCACTTTCCCACATCCACTTTAGCAATGGAAACCAACGGAAAACCCAGTGTATCAGTGCACATTAGAAAAGACTCTGGAACCCAGCACGACCACGAGATTGATGAATCTTATTTCTACAGATGATGCAGTTTAATGACAGTGTGCAGCTGCACAGGACAAACCACAAGCCCAATCACCCCCACCCCCACCCCCCCCGCCCCACCACAAAGGAGGTTAGCTGATCCCCACTGGCATCCTCTATGGGGCGGCACAAAGAACAGAAAATTACAGCACAGGAACAGGCCCTTCGGCCCTCCAAGCCTGCACCAACCATGCTGCCCGACTTAACTAAAACCCCCTACGCTTCTGGGGCCCATATCCCTCTATTCCCATCCTATTCATGTATTTGTCAAGACGCCCCTTAAAAGTCACTACCGTATCCGCTTCCACTATCTCCCCCGGCAGCGAGTTCCAGGCACCCACCACTCTCTGTGTAAAAAATCTGCCTCGTACATCTCCTTTAAACCTTGCCCCTCACACCTTAAACCTGTGCCCCCGAGTAATTGACTCTTCCACCCTGGGAAAAAGTTTCTGACTATCCACTCTGTCCATGCCTCTCATAATCTTGTAGACTTCTATCAGGTCTCCCCTCAACCTCCGTCGTTCCAGTGAGAACAAACCAAGTTTCTCCAACCTCTCCTCATAGCTAATGCCCTCCATACCAGGCAACATCCTGGTAAATCTTTTCTGTACCCTCTCCAAAGCCTCCACATACTTCTGGTAGTGTGGCGACCAGAATTAAACACTATATTCCAAGTGCGGCCTAACGAAGGTTCTATAAAGCTGCAACATGACTTGCCAATTTTTAAACTCAATACCCTGGCCGATGAAGGCAAGCATGCCGTATGCCTTCTTGACTACCTTCTCCACCTGCATTGCCACTTTCAATGACCTGTGTACCTGTACACCCAGATCATAGAAATCATAGAATCATAGAAACCCTACAGCACAGAAAGAGGCCATTCGCCCCATCGAGTCTGCACCGACCACAATCCCACCCAGGTCCTACCCCCATACCCCTACGTATTTTACCCACTAATCCCTCTAACCTACGCATCTCAGGACACTAAGGGCAATTTTTAGCATGGCCAATCAACCTAAACCTTTGCCTTTCAATCCCCTACACATTGCGTAGGGGGTTTTAGTTAAGCCGGGCAGCATGGTCGGTGCAGGCTTGGAGGGCCGAAGGGCCTGTTCCTGTGCTGTAATTTTCTTTGTTCTTTGTGCCGCCCCATAGGGGATGCCAGTGGGGATCAGCTAACCTACTTTGGGGGGGCGACTGGGCTTGTGGTTTGTCCTGTGCAGTGACAAGATCCCTTTGCCTATCAATGCTCCTAAGGGTTCTGCCACGGTGGCACAGTGGTTAGTGCTGCTGCCTCACAGCGCCAGGTACCCGGGTTCAATCCCAGCCTCGAGTCACTGTCTGTGTGGAGTCTGCACGTTCTCCCCGTATCTGTGTGGGTTTCCTCGTGTCAGGGGATTAGCAGGGTAAATGTGCGGGGTTACAGGAATAGGGCCTGGGTGGGATTGTGGTCAGTACAGGCTCGATAGGTTGAATGGCCTCCTTCTGTACTGTGGGGATTCTATGGATTCAATGGAGTGGCACAATAGTTAGCACTGCTGCCTCATAGCGCCAGGGACCCAGGTTCAATTCCAGCCTTGGGTGATTGGCTGTGTGGAGTTTGCACGTTCCCCCCGGTGTCTGCGTGGGTTTCCTCCGGGTGCTCCGGTTTCCTCCCACAATCCGAAAGACGTGCCGGTTAGGTTTACTGGCCATGCTAAACTGCCCCTTAGCATCCCACAATGTGTAGGTTAGGGGGATTAGTGAGTTAAATACAAGGGTTTTAGGAGATAGCGCCTGGGTAAGATGCTCTGTTGGAGAGTCGGTGCAGACTCGATGGGCCAAATGGCCTCCTCCTGCACTGTGGGGATTCGAAGCAACCAGCTGGACTCACTGTCCTAGATCAGACTTGAAGAAATCTATATTTTTAGAAACAAAACATCAAACAGCAAAGACAAGCTGCATTCAACTTGCTCCTCTCAACTCGGGTCCAATTGAGCATTGCCTGATGTTATACTTCCATTATACAGGGCATCAGTGTGACTGAATCTCGAATACGGTCAGCAGTTCTATTTTCCTTATTGAAGGAAGGATGCAAATGCATTGGGAGGAGGTTTAATAGATTGATACCAGGAATGAATGGGTTGTCTTATGGGGAAAGGTTAGAGAGGCTGGGTTTGTTTTCGCTGGAGTTTGGAAAACTGAGGAGTGATTTGATTGAATTCTATAAGACCCTGAACAGTCTTGACAACGTGGACATGAAAAGTATGTTTCCTCTTGAGGGCAAGTCCAGAATTAGTGGGCACAGTTTTAAAATTAGAGGTTGTTCTTTTAGGACAGAGATGAGTGGAATTTGTTTCCCCTGAGGAATGTGACTTTGGAACTCTGCCTCAGAGGGTGTTAGAGACTGGGCGGTGGTGATGGAATATTTTTAAAGCAGAGGTAGATAGATTCTTGTCAGACAACGGAATCAAAGATTATTGGGGGGGGGGGATGGGAATGTGGAATTTGAAACACAAACGGGTCAACCATGATCTTATCGAACGATGGAGCAGGCTTGAGGGGCTGAATGGCCTCCTTCTGCTGCTATTTTGTATACTGCTTCCTGTCTTGCTTGAATCTAAGCAACTGGAAAGGGGAGGGACATGCAAGTTTGACTTCTCCACTTTCTGAGGTGCAATCAGATTCACAGAAAGGCAGTGTTGTAAGTAAACTAGTCTCAACAGCAGAGAACCGTAATTAAAAAGACATCCAAACCAAGTGTTTTGCTACTGGCATATCAAGGTCGCCTCTCAGTATACATGGTTCCAAAGTACATGCCACATACCTCCAGGTCTTCATCTTTCTGACGTTCTGTACACTTGCTTTTGTACACTGCCAAAGTTTTATCCCACCAACCAGGGTCAACACGGTGTTTCCTTGTTCTGGTCATCCAAGCAACGTCATACCTTTGGGTAACGTCTCTCACACAACTCTCATTGTCAAAGCTGATGATATAGGAGAGGGGTTTGGAAGCATGTTTAGCACAGAGTTCTGGTTGGTTCAAAGTGTTGCGTACACAGTCAACTGCAACCCATTTCCTCTCTGCCTCTGCGTAAACCTCAATCCACTGATCTGAACCTGTCGGATTTGGAGACACCTCACTACTTGACCTCACTCTTTCATCTCTGCTGTTGGCTTTGGTCTTGTTGCATTTTGAAGACCTTCTCTTTCTTGGATTGATTTTCCTTGGATTGTTTTCAAAGTCATCTTCCTCACTGTCCTTCTCGCTCTTTGGAGTACTGAAGATTATGCCCTTGCTCTTTTCTTGGACAGTCTGTCTTCCTTGGGGAGTATGTGTTTGTGAAGGGACTCTCTTGCTCCTATTATCTCCATCGGAGTAACTGCTAGAGTCAGAACCATCTGCAACCTCGAAATCAGAATCGCTGTCCTCATCTTCCTCAGTGTCCACCTCCTTGTAAGATACTTTTGAAGCTACTCTCCGTCGACGGTCATTCTTTGGCCTCGGGGACCCTGGTCTTTTGGGTTTCAGACACTCTTCATCCTCAAATCCAGATTCAGCAGAAGCTCCATCAACATTTTTACTTCTTCCTCTATTAAATCCTCTCCTGTTTGCTTGTCGAGTCTCGTTCCTTTTGGGTGCCTGCTGTGGCTTGTCTTTGCGTTCACTTAGATTCTTTGCTGAATCATTCTGCTCTGCCTCCTGTTTAATTTTTGTGCCTCCTTCCTCGGACACAGGCTCACGTTTTGTGTCCGGCGCTGAATTCTGGGTTTGCTGGGAACAAGCTTTGGATTTGTTGCTCCTCGGGCTCTTCGAAAGGGAACAGACAGAAAGTTTAGGACAGGAAAAGACTCACATTTCACACTCGAAGCTGGGGGGGGGGTTCAAGGCCCATCACTGGCACAAATTGACTTTTAACAACTTTAAACTTTTTAAAAAGCATGGTGGCACAGTGGTTAGCGCTGCTGCCTCACAGCGGCAGGGACCCGGGTTCAATTCAAGCCTCGGGTCACTGTCTGTGCGGAGTCTGCACGTTCTCCCCGTGTCTGCATGGGTTTCCTCCGGGTGTTCCGGTTCCCTCCAACAGTCAGAAAGTGCGGGTTAGGTGGATTGGCCATGCTAAATTGCCCCTTAGTGTCAGGGGGACTAGGCTAGGGTAAACGTATGGGGATAGGGCCTGGTTAGGATCATGGTCGGTGCAGACCCGATGGGCTGAATGGCCTCTTTCTGCACTGTAGGATTCTGTGACTTTACGAGTCCTATTTTCTCTGGGAGTGTTTGTGCTGGTGATGGAAGATGGCTACAACATTTGGGGACATGCGGGAGGATGGCGGGAATGGTCTTCAATTGGTACACCGCCAGTGTGGTGGTCCGCATCACTGGGGTGCCCCTCAACGTTCTCTCTCAGTGTCTTGTATGCAAGGACATGCAGCAATCAGGATTGGGCCACACAGAGACCAAACAGGTCATGCACAAGCAATATTCCCTTCAAGACGTGCAGGCGTGGATAGGTGTGCATATAGAAACTAGAAGGGACAGCAGTCTCCGAGCCCCTTTTCTCCATCACATTCCCAAGCCAGGGAAGCCCCCTTCTCTTCACCTGACTCCCTGCAATTCCCTCTCCCTCTCCTACTATAACCATTTATACCTCCCCAGACCTGTCTCCTGTGTCTTTATCAGTCCTGTTACTATTCCCATTGTGTTCCCAGAGCATTAGCCTGGGGTTTCGGGTTACTATTCCAGTAATATTACCACTACGGCACAATCTGTCCTTTAACCTTAACCAGTTCTACTGAAAGGTCATTGAACTGACACATAAATGTTGTCTAAATATTTCTACCTTTTCCTGTTTTTAGAGCAGAGTTCAGGTTGTATTGTAAAGTTTGTGACTTTTTTATTAAATGGCTACTGTTGCATCTTTTGATAAATAGGCTCCTGTCAAGGACGCTGACACTGTCAGGCAAAAAAAAAACAAATCCAACCTGAGCAGAAGATCTTTTAAATTTCTATAAAGTCACTAAGTTGGACAAAATACCTCAGGTTCTGAGAAAGGTGTAAACAAATGAGGAGCCAAAGTAACACTGTGGCTCAGTGGGTATCACTCCCAACTCAGCTTGATGGTTGTAGGTTTATGTCCCACTCGAGAAACTTCAGCACAAAATCCCGGCTGAGACTCCCAGTGTAGGACTGAGGGAGTGCCGCACTGTCAGAGGGTCAGTACTGAGGGAGTGCCGCACTGTCAGAGGGTCAGTACTGAGGGAGTGCTGCACTGTCAGAGGGTCAGTGCTGAGGGAGTGCCGCACTGCCAGAGGGTCAGTGCTGAGGGAGTGCCGCACTGTCAGAGGGTCAGTACTGAGCGAGTGCCGCACTGTCAGAGGGTCAGTACTGAGCGAGTGCTGCACTGTCAGAGGGTCAGTACTGAGGGAGTGCCGCACTGTCAGAGGGTCAGTACTGAGCGAGTGCTGCACTGTCAGAGGGTCAGTACTGAGCGAGTGCTGCACTGTCAGAGGGTCAGTACTGAGGGAGTGCCGCACTGTCAGAGGGTCAGTGCTGAGGGAGTGCCGCACTGTCAGAGGGTCAGTGCTGAGGGAACGCTGCACTGTCAGAGGGTCAGTATTGAGGGAGTGCCGCACTGTCAGAGGGTCAGTACTGAGGGAGTGCCGCACTGTCAGACGGTCAATACTGAGGGAGTGCCGCACTGTCAGAGGGTCAGTACTGAGCGAGTGCTGCACTGTCAGAGGGTCAGTACTGAGCGAGTGCTGCACTGTCAGAGGGTCAGTACTGAGGGAGTGCCGCACTGTCAGAGGGTCAGTGCTGAGGGAACGCTGCACTGTCAGAGGGTCAGTACTGAGGGAGTGCCGCACTGTCAGAGGGTCAGTACTGAGGGAGTGCTCCACTGTCAAAGGGTCAGTACTGAGTGAGTGCCGCACTGTCAGAGGGTCAGTGCTGAGGGAGTGACGCACTGTCAGAGGGTCAGTGCTGAGGGAGTGCCGCATTGTCAAAGGGTCAGTACTGAGAGAGTGCCGCACTGTCAAAGGGTCAGTACTGAGGGAGTGCCGCACTGTCAGAGAGTCAGTACAGAGGGAGTGCTGCACTGTCAAAGGGTCAGTACTGAGGGAGTGCCGCACTGTCAGAGGGTCAATACTGAGGGAGTGCCGCACTGTCAGAAGGCCAGTGCTGAGGGAGTGCTGCACTGTCAGAGGGTCAGTGCTGAGGGAGTGCTGCACTGTCAGAGGGTCAGTACTGAGGGAGTGCTGCACTGTCAAAGGGTCAGTACTGAGGGAGTGCTGCACTGTTAAAGGGTCAGTACTGAGGGAGTGCTGCACTGTCAAAGGGTCAGTACTGAGGGAGTGCTGCACTGTCAAAGGGTCAGTACTGAGGGAGTGCTGCACTGTTAAAGGGTCAGTACTGAGGGAGTGCTGCACTGTCAGAGGGTCAGTACTGAGGGAGTGCTGCACTGTCAGAGGGTCAGTACTGAGGGAGTGCTGCACTGTCAGAGGGTCAGTACTGAGGGAGTGCCGCACTGTCAGAGGGTCAGTACTGAGGGAGTGCTGCACTGTCAGAGGGTCAGTACTGAAGGAGTGCTGCACTGTCAGAGGGTCAGTACTGAGGGAGTGCTGCACTGTCAAATGGTCAGTACTGAGGGAGTGCCGCACTGTCAGAGTCAGTACTGAGGGAGTGCCGCACTGTCAGAGGGTCAGTACTGAGGGAGTGCTGCACTGTCAGAGGGTCAGTACTGAGGGAGTGCTGCACTGTCAGAGGGTCAGTACTGAAGGAGTGCTGCACTGTCAGAGGGTCAGTACTGAGGGAGTGCCGCAATGTCAGAGGGTCAGTACTGAAGGAGTGCTGCACTGTCAGAGGGTCAGTAATGAGAGAATGCCGCACTGTCAGAGGGTCAGTACTGAGGGATGTTACACTGACAGAGGGTCAGTACTGAGGGAGTGCCGCACTGTCAGAGGGTCAGAACTGAGGAAATGCTGCACTGTCAGAGGATCAGTACTGATGGAATGCTGCACTGTCAGAGGGTCAGTACTGATCAGAAGCACTTCTTCACACAAGATATAGTGGAAATCTGGAACCCCCCCCGTACCTCTCAAACGTCAGTAAGGATGGGGTTAATTGGAAATTTCGAAACTATGTGACGATTCTGTGCCTTTAAGAAATGTATTTTAGTCAGGTTTCTGTGCAGGATCTTTTTAACAGTCGCTTCCAATTTATCAGAGCCAGTCTGTCTCCAACCGACACCCTGTATTGTTACTGCAGTAACATAATTGATCTTAATTGATGCAGTGTTTGTTTTGATTTGAATTTATTCAGGATTCTGTTGTTTGCGTTTTTCCCTGGGATTTTGCAGAGTGGAACTTGATTGGGATGATTGACAGGTACGGCCATATGACTGGGTACAGCTAGGCTTACACAGAGAACTCAAACTCAGGAGGCTTTTTGGGGGAATAAGTGTTGCCTCTCTTTTCTGTCTCTGAAGTCTGGAGACTGGGAGCTGCCAGAAACTACGTTTTACTTCACTGAAGTTTTGCTGTTTTGAGGATCTATCCTTCTTTGGAAACTGCTGTCTGGATCTGTGTCCGGAAGTGTTAAAAAGCTGAAAATCTAACATTATGTAAGAATTTGCCAACTAATTCTGAACAAGGATGGATGTCTATGGGGTATGGCTTTAAATTGGAACAACAGAGGTAGCTAGCTGTTAAGAATTATACTTTGCCGATTGGTAAAAGTTACGCTAATTCTTTTTGTTATATTCTAACTGTGTTCTTAAATAAAGTTCATTTTAATAAAAGCTTCTTCATGGGTCACTTGAATCATACCTGGAGTGAAATATCTTATGCTCACCCGAATGCCAAAATCAAATGCAAAAGTTGGGGTCGAGGCTAACTGCATAATATATCTTGGAGTTTCTGGTCCGGTCCCTAACAAATGTGATTGCTAGGTTTTGGTCGAGTGAGAATATTAAGAATTATGGAAGTGACACAGATAAATCGAATAGAGCAGAATCAAGGTACTGGATGAATCCCCCTCCTAAGAATTCCTAAGAATCTGACGGAAAAAAAAATGAAATGAACATAATTGGGGTGAGTTTCTTACCGCTTTCAAACTTTCTTTAAATGGAACAGGTTGAAGTGAAATCACAAGGCGTGATACCAAGGGCAGACATCGCAGGGTGATTAGAAACAACTGTTAAAACAAAACCAGCTCGATAAGATCACAGCGACTGGGAAACACAGTGTGCAAATAATAGAAAAGTACAAAACCTTCAAACAATCAAGTTCATTTACTGTTGGGGTTTGCTTGTGATCTCAAATCCCTCCAATATCCCAGCGTTAATCATTTCTTTCTGCTGCGTCTCATTGTCAAAATAACAAGAAATAGCTTTTAGCTCTTTTCCTGTTGTAAGTGACTTCTGAGACTGGAAATGGCCGAATGTTACACTCAGGTGAAGTGAGGGGAATGAAGGTCTCAGCTGACCTTGGGGTGGAGGCTTGAGAGAGAGAGAGAGAGAGACAGAACAAGGAGGGAGGGGCACAGAAAGAAAGACAAAGGACAGGGAGAGAGAGCAACGGGGGAGCAGAAAAAGGGAGAGTGTTAGAAAGAGATGGGAAAAAGTAGAGGCGAAATGAGAGAGTAGGGGGAGAGAGGGGCAGGGGCGAGAGAGAGAGGAGGGGGAGAGAGGGGCAGGGGCGAGGGGGAGAGGGGCGAGGGGGAGAGAGGGGCAGGGGCGAGGGGGAGAGAGAGGCAGGGGCGAGAGAGAGAGAGGAGGGGGAGAGAGAGAGAAAGCCCCAACAAGGGTTTGTGGTCATTTACTATGATGAAGAGCGAGTTAGAGGAGCAGGAAATCCTATTCACTTGGGGTCTGGAGTACAGGAAGCTCAGAGATACACTGTTGCCGGTTACACAGAGAATACACACATGAACCATTTCTTGCTCGTTCCTTGCAGAATGGCTGCTGAATCTCCTCTTCATCACTGTGAACAGAGAGTCCGTCTCATCACTGGGGAGGGAAGGATCAATATCAAAGGCTGATACAAACCTGTAAAAAAGAGAAACTAAAGTTAATGGTGATAACAGATACTGGGCTGCATTGCTGGACGGACAAAGCTGAGATGAAAATATGTTTGTTCTACCAGGCTTGGACCAGCGACCTCGTGGAATCCTCTATATTTCTAGCCAAAGGGACAGAATGAGGCCATTCAGCCCCTCAAACTTGTACCTCCATTCAATTCGATCATGGCTGACCTGTACCTCAACGACATTTACCCAAGCTTTGCTCCATTATCCTCAATGCACTCAGCCAACAAAAATCTATCAACCTCAGACTTGAAATTTCCAATTAACCCCAACCATAACAGCCTTCTAAGGTAGAGGGTTCCAGATTCCCACTCCCCTTTGCGTGAGGAAGTGCTTCTTAACATCACCACTGAACGGCCTGGCTCTCATTTCATGGTTCTGCACCCTTGTTCTGGACTCTCTCCATTGGAGGAAATTGTTTTTCTTGATGGACCCTATCGAATTCTTTAATCACCTTGATCACCTCGATCAGATCACTCCTCAACCCACCGAAACTCCAGGGAATAAAAGATTAGTCTTTGTAAACTGACCTTATAATTTAACCTCTTTAGCCCAATAGAATTCTATCAGATAGAAGCTCACGATAGTGGAAGAGGTCAGATTTGAACCCAGTCACTCCAGCTGCAGTCTGATCAAAGCTCTGTACGCTGAAGCATCGCGTTCTCGCCTTTGTATTCCATCCCCCTCGAGATAAAGGTCAACATGGGAAGGATGTTTCTGCATTGGGAATGGTACAGAAAGGAGTAACCATGACGATGCCAGCTATTTCTGGAGAAAAGGCCAAGGAAATTGGACTAATTTCACATCAAGTTCAATCAGCTCAGCACAAACTGAGTCTGGGCTATCTCCCAGTGGCTCATTATGACTGTGAGGGGAAGGGGTATACACAAAGAGCTAACACCAGGACTGGATTCAACAGGAATCAATTTCTCGGAACTTTTCAACTCTGGTTAGTAGGAAGGTTGTTCACCACTAAAGCTTGCTCACTTTCATGGTACAAATACCTCAATTTTAAAATTCTCAACCATGTTTTCAAATCCCTCTATGGCCTCCCCCTCTATAACCTCCTCCAGCATCACCAGCTCCTGAAATATCTGGATACTTCCAATCCTGACCTTTGAGCATCTCTGATTTTAATCACTCCACCGTTTGGAGGCTGTGCCTTCAGCTGCCTGAGGCTCTAAGCTCTGGAATTCCCTCCATAAACCTCTCTCTCTCCTCCTTGAATCTTCATACCAAGCTTCTGGTCACCTTGGGAGGTGATGAATAGGCCAGTCCCATTGGCTTACCACTTGAGCAGCTTTGAGATGTATGGAATCTCCACACTACCACCTGGCACCGTGGCGAGATTGGTAGGTATCAGGGACAGCGCCATAGCCCAAAGTTCCGGCTCATTGCATGTCCTGTTCCGGAACATACCACTGGCCAACAAACACAGAAGATGCACCTGCAGCAGAGAAAACAACCAAAAGATCCAAGGTGGCAAATTCAATAATTGACCCAATAGTATTGATCATACTATTCGCAACAAAGAAACAAGCCATTCGGCCCTACAAGTCAATGCTAGCATCAATGAACCTCCTCCTACCCCATCAATGTAAGCTCCAATTCCTTTCTCCCTCATGTGTTTATCCAATTTCCCCTTAAATGTATCGATAGTATTCACCTCAACCACTCCCCGTGGGAGCGAGTCCCACATTCTCCCCACTCCCCGTGGGAGCGAGTCCCACATTCTCCCCACTCCCCGTGGGAGCGAGTCCCACATTCTCCCCACTCCCCGTGGGAGCGAATCCCACATTCTCCCCACTCCCCATGGGTAAAGAATTTTCTCCCCGATTCCTGCCTGGATTTATTACTGACTAAGTTATACTTGAAGCCACTAGTTCTGGTCTCCCCCACAAGTGGCAACATCTTTTCTACATTTACCCTGTCAAACCCTTTCAAAAGTCAGTGACCTCGACGAAAGCACGCCTCAATTTCTTATCCAGAGAAAAGAGTCGCAGCCTGTCCAATAGGTGTGTACAGAATCAAAGTATGATGCAGCAGACAACAATCCCATCGGACACATGCTTTCTCTTTGGTACAGGTGGTGCTGAGCCCCCTTCTTGAACCGCTGCAGTTCATGCACATACCTTGTGAATGTCCACACGCAGATTCCTAGTAAAACGGTTAATCATTCGGCGGAGATAGTCTTCAAACTGAGCCTGCCTCTTCTCTCTGTTTGACAAAGCAGTGGATTTAAAGTTAGGAACAAAATGGATTGGAATTTTAATTCATCATAAAATGTTCACGTAACAGGAAAGACAATCTGCATTTATATAGTGCCTGTCCAGACCACTGGACGTCCCACAGCTTTTCAAAGCCATTGAAATACCGTTGAAATGTAGTCACTGTGGTAATGTAGGAAATGCAGCAGCTAATGTTTACACAGCAAGATCCCACAAACAGCAATATGGTAATAACCAGACAGTGTTGGTTAAGGGATCAATGTTGGTCCAGGACACTGGGGAAAACTTCCACACTCTTCTTTAAAATACTGCTCTGTGTTTCTTTTACATCCATCTGAATAAGCAGACAGGTCCTCACTTGAACATCTCAAACATGACACCTCCGGCAGTGCAGCACACCCTCAATACTAGCACTGGGGGTCTCATAGAAACACAGAAGATAGGAGCAGGAGAAGGCCTTTTGGCCCTTTGAGCTTGTTCTGCCATTCATTACGATCATGGCTGATCGTCCAACTCAATAGCCTAATCCTGCTTTTTCCCCATAACCTTTGATCCCATTCGCCCCAAGTGCTATATCCAGCCGCCTCTTGAATACATTCAATGTTTTGGGATCAACTACTTCCTGTGGTAATGAATTCCACAGGCTCACCACTCTTTGGGCAAAGAAATGTCTCCTCACCTCCGTCCTAAATGATCCACCCTGAATTCTCAGACTGTGACCCTGGTTCTGGACTCTCCCACCATCGGGAACATCCTCTCTGCATCTACCCTGTCTAGTCCTGTTAGAATTTTATAAGTCTCTATGAGATCCCCCCTCATTAGTCTGAACTCCAGCAAAAACAATCCTAACCTAGTCAATCTCTCCTCATACATCAGTCCCGCCATCCCCGGAATCAGCCTGGTAAACCTTCGCTGCACTCCCTCGAGAGCAAGAACATCCTTCCTCAGAAAAGGAGACCAAAACTGCACACAATACTCAGGTGTGACCTCACCAAGGCCCTGTATAATTGCAACAACACATCCCTGCTCCTGTACTCGAAACCTCTCGCAATGAAGGCCAACAAATCATTTGCCTTCTTTACCGCCTGCTGCACCTGCATGCTTACCTTCAGTGACTGGTGCACAAGGACACCCAGGTCCCATTGCACACTCCCCTCTCCCAATTTACAGCCATTCAGGTAGTAATCTGCCTTCTTGTTTTTGCTTCCAAAGTGAATAACCTCACACTTATCCAAATTATACTGCATCTGCCATTGATTGGCCCACTCACCCAACCTGTCCAGATCATTCTGAAGGATCTCTGCATCCTCGTCACAGTTCACCCTCCCACCCAACTTGGTATCATCTGCAAACTTTGAGATGTTATGTTTTGATCCTTCATCCAAATCATTATATATTGTGAATAGCTGGGGTCCCAGCACCGATCCCTGTGGCACCCACTAGTTACTGCCTACCAATTTGAAAAGCACCCATTAATTCCTACTCTTTGTTTCCTCTCTGCCGACCAGTTTTCTATCCATCTCAATACACTTCCCCCAATCCCATGCGCTTTAATCTTGCACGATAATCTCTTATGCAGGACTTTGTCAAACGCTTTCTGAAAGTCCAAATATATCTCATCGACTGGCTCCCCCTTGTTAACTCTACTAATTACATCTTCAAATAATTCCAGCAGATTTGTCAAGCATGATTTCCCCTTCATAAATCCATGCTGTCTGTCTGATCCTGCCACTGCTTTCTAAACGCTCTGCCATAAAGTCCTTCATAATGGATTCGAGAATTTTCCCCACTACCGATGTTAAGCTTACTGGTCTATAATTCTGTTTTCTCTCTACTTCCTTTTTGAATATTGGAGTGACATTAGCTACCCTCCAATCTGCAGGGACTGTTCCCTATAAGAATCCTGGAAGATGACCACCAATGCATCCACTATTTCCACTTCCTTAAGTACTCAGGGATGTAGATTATCAGGCCCTGGGGATTTATCCGCCTTCAATCCCATCAATTTTCCCAGCATAATTTCTCTACTAATATTGATCTCCTTCAGTTCTTCCCTCTCACTAAATCTTGCATTCTCCAACATTTCTGGCATCTGATTTGTTTCCTCTTTTGTGAAGACAGAACCAAAGTGTGTATTCAGTTGCTCGGCCATTTCTTTGTCCCTATTATACATTCCCCTGTTTCTGTCTGTAGGGGTAAAGACATTTGTCTTTACCAACCTCTCTCTCTTCACATATCTATAGAAACTCTTAAATGTGCTCAAGGCTCTGGAGTGGGACCTGAATCCACAGGTCTTTTCCGAGCAAGACTTTAAGTCATTAGGGTTTGAAGAGGAAGGAAGCATTGGCATGGTGTGGGTATTGAAAGGTCTGTTTCGATGCAGTCGCTTCTATTTTGTACCGTGTCTTTGCAAAGTCTCCTCATTAATTACTTTTTGAAGTAAAAGTACTGTTAATCAGCAAAGATATTTCGGCCACTGCAGCGCTATGCTTGGAAATCAGTCCATGAGCAGGGAGTATGTTTAAGGTGTTGAGGGAATAATGTTAACCAGGACACCAAGGGAAAATCCCTGTTCTTTGTCCAATCGAATCACAGGATCTTAAACTTTGAGTGAAACAGAGACATTTTAAAATCTTATCCAACAACAGGAACAGGACGAGGTCAATCAGCCTTGGGTAGGCGATGGCCGAGTGGTATTATCGCTAGACTATGAATCCAGAAACTCAGCTAATGTTCTGGGGGCCCGGGTTCGAATCCCGCCACGGCAGATGGTGGAATTTGAATTTAACATAAATATCTGGAATTAAGAATCTACTGATGACCATGAAACCATTGTCGGAAAAACCCATCTGGTTCACTAGTGTTCTTTAGGGAAGGAAATCTGCCGTCCTTACCCAGTCTGGCCTACATGTGACTCCAGAACCACAGCAATGTTGACTCTCAATTGCCCTCCAATAAATGCTGGCCAGCCAGCAATGCTCATGTCCCACGAATGGGATTCAGTGGGAACAGGGCTAATCAAAAGTTCAACTCCATCTCCCTGCCTTGATTCCCTATTCCTTCGTAGCCATTACTAACAAAGATCCATTGACATTGGAGCTACCCTCCAATCTGCAGGGACATTCCCAATTATCCCCAACCTCAAAAGCTTTCTGGGAGAGAGTTTCAGGTTTCCACCACTCTTCTTGTGAATGTGTGGTTCCTGACGTTACTCCTGAATGGCCTGGCTCTAACGTTAACACTACGGTCCCTTGTTCTGGACCTTCACCGAACTGAAAGATAACACCTGATAGTGCAGTGCTTCCTCAGTGCTGACCCTTGGGGTGGAGGTGGTGTCAGCCTGGATTATGGCTTGTGTCTCTAGAGTGTGACTCGAACTCAAGATGTTCTGGCTCAGAGAGTTGGATGAAGGGGGGTGGGGAGAGAGAGAAGCTATCAGGCTGCATTATAATAAGGACAGTAGTAAATTGTAAGGTGATAAGTCACAGGCCTCCTCTCTCTTTTCTTGGCACGTGCTGGACTTTCAATTTCAATCTCCAGTGGCTTTGCAGGAAGGGTGGGTTCAGGGAAGGGGCAGACCGATGGTTCCTCTGGCATAACGTTCTGGAGCTCTGCGAGGAAAGGGAAACAAAGGGAAATTAAACTCTGGGTCACATGGTACCATTGGCTGTCACTCAACTGTCTGATCAGGACTCCAACATCAAGCAATGTTTCACTCTCATAGCACGAGAGCGAAGCCACTATTACCCCACACACTGTGACTGAAGATACGTCAGACCCAGCATCAGAGTAAAGCTCCCTCTACACTGTCCCCATCCAACACTCCCAGGACAGGTACAGCACGGTGTTAGATACAGGGTAAAGCTCCCTCTACACTGTCCCCCATCAAACACTCCCAGGACAGGTACAGCACGGGGTTAGATACAGAGTAAAGCTCCCTCTACACTGTCCCCATCCAACACTCCCAGGACGGGTACAGCACGGTGTTAGATACAGAGTAAAGCTCCCTTTACACTGTCCCCATCAAACACTCCCAGGACAGGTACAGCACGGGGTTAGATACAGAGTAAAGCTCCCTCTACACTGTCCCCATCAAACACTCCCAGGACAGGTACAGCACGGGGTTAGATACAGAGTAAAGCTCCCTCTACACTGTCCCCATCAAACACTTCCAGGACAGGTACAGCACGGGGTTAGATACAGAGTAAAGCTCCCTCTACACTGTCCCCCATCAAACATTTCCAGGACAGGTACAGCACGGGGTTAGATACAGAGTAAAGCCCCTTCTACACTGTCCCCATCAAATACTGCCAGGACAGGTACAGCACGGGGTTAGATACCAGAGTAAAGCCCCCTCTACACTGCCCCATCAAACACTTCCAGGACAGGTACAGCACGGGGTTAGATACAGAGTAAAGCTCCCTCTACACTGTCCCCATCAAACACTTCCAGGACAGGTACAGCACGGGGTTAGATACAGAGTAAAGCTCCCTCTACACTGTCCCCCATCAAACACTCCCAGGACAGGTACAGCACGGGGTTAGATACAGAGTAAAGCTCCCTCTACACTGTCCACATCAAACACTCCCAGGACAGGTACAGCACGGGGTTAGATACCAGAGTAAAGCCCCCTCTACACTGTCCCCATCAAACACTCCCAGGACAGGTACAGCACGGGGTTAGGTACAGAGTAAAGCTCCCTCTACACTGTCCCCCATCAAACACTCCCAGGACAGGTACAGCACGGGGTTAGATACAGAGTAAAGCTCCCTCTACACTGTCCCCATCAAACACTCCCAGGACAGGTACAGCACGGGGTTAGATACAGAGTAAAGCTCCCTCTACACTGTCCCCCATCAAACACTCCCAGGACAGGTACAGCACGGGGTTAGGTACAGAGTAAAGCTCCCTCTACACTGTCCCCCATCAAACACTCCCAGGACAGGTACAGCACGGGGTTAGATACAGAGTAAAGCTCCCTCTACACTGTCCCCATCAAACACTCCCAGGACAGGTACAGCACGGGGTTAGATACAGAGTAAAGCTCCCTCTACACTGTCCCCCATCAAACACTCCCAGGACAGGTACAGCACGGGGTTAGATACAGAGTAAAGCTCCCTCTACACTGTCCCCATCTCAGGTTTCCGGGACGAGGTCAGGAAATGGTCCTTAAATTAGTGCTGATTCTAAACCAGATTGAATCTCTGTTGACCCTGCCTAGTGGGTCAGGTTAGATTACCTCCCATTTGTCATGAATTGGTCACTTACCTTCTACTTCCTCCCACTCATCTTCACTGTCCTCTGTACTGTCATCCTCCTGGGAACTGTCCTCTTTCTGCTTGTTCAATGGGTCTATCAAACTGACATGAAAAGCCGATGTGAGACACAATGTGAACACCATTCGATCCAACGTACTGAGAGGAGCAGCTGCCTATTTCATTCCCTGCCTGTGTTGTGCTGAAATCCTTCCTCTGGACTGGTAACAATGCAGTTAAAATAAACCTCAGTTCTTGTAAATCCAGCTGTCATTGAATACGTGAAGGAAAGGCAACTCTCTAACCGCAGCACCAGTTATCACTAATTTTTATTGTGAAATGAAGAAATGATTCCTTTTCCCACAATAAATAACTCATCTGGCTGACATAACTCCGGCTTTCAAATTCCTGGACATCTTAATGCTGCTGATATAACAGGAAACATGTATCAAAATTCTTTGGAGCTCTCTGCCCTAATTTAATTACATCTGCTCATTTAATGTTATTAAATGTGCTCAGCTAAACATGCTCAGTTGTGGCACAGTGGGTTCGAGCTGCTGCCTCACAGCACCAGGGACCCGGGTTCGATTCCCCACTTGGGTCACTGTTTGTGTCCAGTTTGCATGTTCTCCTCGTGTCTGCGTGGGTTTCCTCCGGGTGCTCTGGTTTCCTCCCACAATTGGAAAGACGTGCTGATTAGGTGCATTGGCCGTGCTAAATTCTCCCTCAGTGTACCCAAACAGGCGCCAGAGTGTGGCGACTGGGGGATTTTCACAGTAACTTCATTGCAGTGTTAATGTAAGCCCACTTGTGAATAATAAATAAAATTAACTTTTACTTTTTGTGTAAATGGGAGTGAACCAATTGGCGGTACAGCAAACTGAGAGTCTGAGAGTGAGATGGTGTGGACTTATCCCCCACTCCACCCAGCAACTTTAGAATCATAGAATCATACAGCACACAGTCGGCCCTTCAGCCCATCGAGTCTGCACCTTGAATAACAACCGGTTACAGTTCTGTTCCCTTCATTTGAGGAATAGTGTAAAGCCTACCTCCCAGTGGAAGCTGCACTGCATTTCATCTCTTTGCCACCTTCTTCCTTGACTGGGAGACATCCTTCCCTCCCCCTGGCCTTTGATGGTTTTTTCCCTCTGGTGATATTATCCCCAAGGGTCGGGCAAACCACCGGCCTCGCTGCTCCTTTTCCACGGACTTTGGCTTTCGACGGAGGCTTTTCAGGTTCAAAGTCCTGGCTATCATCATCTGTTCATCAGGAGAATGACAGGAGGGATCAGAGCTCAAGAAAATTAACAGCTGTTTTTATAATTAGCGACAGAAGTCAAATGGTTCTGACAGCAGAAAATGGCCATGAAAACCCAACTGCTTCACCAGTGTCCCCTTAGTGAAGGAAACCTGATGTCCTTAACCATCCCAGGCCTACACAGGAAAGAGCAAGAAAGTTATTTTAAATTGATATAAAACACTGGTTCACTCCCAACTGCAGTCTTGCATCAAGTCCTGGGTGACACACTGCAGAGAAGAGGGTGCAGCAAAGATTCACAAGAATGGTTTCGGGGATGCGGAACTTCAGTTACACATATTGATTGGAGAAGTTTTCCTTGGAGAAGGTTGAGAGTTGATTTGACCAAGGCATTCAAAATCATGATGGGTCTGAATAGGGTGGATGGAGAGAAACTGTTCCCATTGGTGGAAGGATCGAGAACGAGAGGACGATTCGGAGATTCACCAGGATGTTGCCTGGGATGGAACATTTAAGTCATGAAGAGAGGTTGGAAAGGCTTGGGTTGTTTTCGTTGGAGCAAAGAAGACTGAGGGGCGACCTGATTGAGGTGTACAAGATTATGAGGGGCACAGACCAGGGTGGATAGGGAGCAGCTGTTCCCCTTAGTTGAACGGTCATTTACAAGGGGACACAAATTAAAAGTGAGGGGTGGGAGGATTTGAGGGAAAAACCTTTTTACTCAGAGGGTGGAGACGGTCTGGAATGCACTGCCTGGGAGGGTGGTGGAGGCGGGATGCCTCACATCCTTTAAAAAGTACCTGGATGAGTACTTGGCACATCATAACATTCAAGGCTATCGGCCAAGTGCTGGGAAGTGGGATTAGGTGGGCTGGTCAGGGCATTGCATGCGTTGGTGCAGAATCAGTGGGCCAAAGGGCCTCTTCTGCACTGTAGTATTCTGTGACACAGATTTAAGGTAATTGGCAAAAGAAGCAACGGAGACACGAGGAGAAACATTCTCAACCAGCGAGTGGTCAGGATCGGGAATACACTGTCTGAGAGTGTGGTGGAGACAGATTCACACAGCGAGTGGTTAGGATCTGGAATGTACTGTCTGAAAGTGTGGTGGAGACAGATTCACACAGTGAGTGGTTAGGATTTGGAATGCACTGTCAGAGTGTGACAGAGGAAACTTCAATGGGGCTTTCAAGAGAAAATTGAATTATTATCTGCAAGATTACAGAGAGAAAGTCAGGAGGATGGTTTTAAAGCGCTTTTGAACATCCTTCAATAGAATTTTCACAGTAACTTCATTGCAGTGGCTTGCGGCACTAATAAAAATAAAAAAAATAGAACAGTTACAGCAAAGTAACTGCCATTTGGTCCATCATATCTATACCTGCTCTCTGCAAAGAGCACCTCATCTCGTCCTGCTTTTGCCCTTAGTCCCACAAACTCTGTTCAGATAATGATCCAATCTGCATTCAGCACACTGTCAGATAGTGCATTCCTGACTCTAACAACACATTGCATAAAAAAGATTTGCCTCGTGTACCTTTGGTTCTGAACCCTTCCATCAATGGGAATGTTTTCTCTGTCCAGGCCCACCAACAATTTTGAAAACCACTTTCAAATCTCCTCTCAACCTTCTCTTCTCTAAAGGAGAACAGCCTCAGCTCTCCAATCCAACTCCAAATTAGAAAAAGTGGATTAATTAACTCTGTTATTGAATTAAAAACTCAATCAAGCTAGTTAAACACTATTTGCCTTTAACAAGTTCTTGCTGACAGCCCTTAATTGATTCACATCTTTTTTTATTTATTTCCAGGATGTGGGTGTCTCTGGCTAGACCAGCTTTAATTGTCCATCCATAGTTACCCTTCAGGAGGTGGTGGTGAGCTGCCTTCTTGAACCGCTGCAGTCCATGTGTGTAAGCACACCCATAGTGCTGTTAGGGAGAGGATTCCAGGATTTTGACCCAGCGATAGTGAAGCAATGGCGATTTGTTTCTAAGTCAGGGTGATGAGTGACTTGGAAGGGAACTTCCAGGTGGTGGTTCTCCCAGATATCTGTTGTCCTTATCCTTCCAGATGGTAGTGGTTGTGGGTTTGGAAGTTACTGCTTAAGGTGCCTTGGTGAGTTCCTGCAATGCATTTTGTAGATGGTACACACTGCTGCTACTGTGTGTCAGTGGTGGAGGGGGTAGCAATCAAGCAGGTGGCTTTGTCCTGGATGGTGTCGAGCTTCTTGAATGTTGTTGGAGCTGCATCCATCCACTCTCCAAATGACTGCTAATTTTGTCTCAGAAAATCATTTCTAAAATCTTTCCCGGCACTGAGGTTAAACTGACTGGCCTCGAGTTGCTGGGTTTTTCCTTGCACCCATTTGTGAACAAAGGTGTTCTGGCAATACGCCTGTATCCGAGGAGGATTGGAAGATTATGGAAAGTAGCACACAATTTTTATCCTTACTATCCTTGAATATATCTAATCAGGTCCTGATGATTTATTAACTTGAAATACAGCCATCCTGTTTAATACCACATCTTTGTCCATTCATTGACTTAACTTCCTCTTTCACTATGGCTTTGGTGGCATCCTTGGTAAAGGCAGATGCAAAGGATTTATTTCATATCTCTGCCACGCCCTCTACCTCAATGTATAAATCCCCTTTTTGGTCCCTAATCACTCCCACTCTTTTTACCGCCCTTTTACTGTTCATCTGCCAACAGAAAACCTTTGGATTCCTTTTTATGTTAACTGATAATCCTGTCTCTCTCTCTCTCTTTGCTTCTCATTTCTCTTTTCACTTCCCCTCTGAACTCTCTATATTCATTCTGGTTCACGGTTGTATTATCAACCTGCTTCATTTTACTTTGTCAATTTTGTCATCCAGGGACCTCTGACTCTGCTTATTCTATCTTTCCTCTCCTGGAAATGTACCCTGATTTTATCTGATCTGTCTCGCCTTTAAAGGCAGTGCATTGTTCCATTATATTTCTGTCTGCTAATCTGCAATTCTGATTTTCCTGGATCTGATCCAACTCATAGAATCCCTACAGTGCAGGAGAAGGCCATTCAGCCCATTGAGTCTGCACTGATCCCAATCCCCCACAGGCCCTATTCCTGTAACCCCACATATTCCCGTTACCCTGCTAACCCCGCATCTTACCCAATTAACTATCTTTACTCTAGATTGCTCTTCATCCCTTCCCAATGTTAACCACAACTTTATGATACTATCATCATTGTCCCCTAAATGCTTCCTGACTGACACCTGGCCCAGCTCATGCTCCGGAACCGCATCCGGTAAGACCTCTTTCCTCATTCGGCCATCTAGAAAATTTGGAAGTTTTACCCCTCTCTACCTCTTAGATTATTACTTCTGCCATCTATATGATGATTAAATGTCTCTACACTATAGTTCTTGTTTGCATCTCTGCAACATGCATGTAAATTTGATCCTCTGTTATCTTGAGACTGTGAAAAGCACTAAATAAATGCAATTCTTTGTTTCATAATCTAATATTTTGCACAAACTGAAGTCACTGTCGCTGTTGTGAAGGTGTAAATTAATGGTACAAATTTACTACACTGCATTTGATTAATGACACTTTGTAAATTAGTTAGTGCAAAATCCTGTATTAAACACAAGAAGTCTCACCGCACCAGGTTAAAGTCCAACAGGTTTATTTGGAATCACGAGCTTTCGGAGCACTGCTCCTTCCTCAGGTGATTTTTGGTTTCTCTCCTGATGAAGGGGCAGCGCTCTGAAAGCTCGTGATTCCAAATATACCTGTTGGACTGTAACCTGGTGTTGAGACTTCTTACTGTGCTTACCCCAGTCCAACTCCAGCAGCTCCACTTCATAAAAACACAAGAGCAACTTTGAGGTATAATTACCAAGAGGCAGCTGCTTGGCGGGTTTTGCACCCTTGTCTGGGCAGCCTCTGGCAGCTTTAGCTCTGCTGTTTTCTTGCTTGAATCTTTTGCTGCCGGTGTGAGGGGCAGCCTGGCCTGCTGGCCCTTTCCTCTTGGCCATCTTCGAGCCTCCTACAACTTCGGCAAGGGTGCAGTCAGTGCCAGGTTGTTCTCCGAGCCCTACTTGTGCAGAGAGTTATACACACAGGGCCGTGCAGCAGCTGCTTCCCCCGGAAAGGGGGCGGAGGATTGGGGCGGTGCTTCTGCTGCTTTGCAATGATCCCACCACGCACACCCCAGGGTTGCAGCTGCCAGCTGCACCGCGCGCATGCGCACGCACTGCGTCCTCCCAGCCGCCAGGGGGCGCTGCGACAGGAGGACCGGGTTCCCATAGCAACCGCTCGCCCCGCCCCTCGGCAGTGCCGACGGCCGGTAGCAACGCATGCGCGGCGGGCAGAGTGACCCGGATCTGAATCATGGCGGAGGAAGGAGAGCAGGTAAAAAAATAGAGGCAATATGGTATATACAAAAATATATCAGGATATTATCATATATATATATATAGAGAGATGGGGTGAGGTAAAAAATCCACAGAGAGGGGAGAGATAAAATAGAGGGAATTAAAATAGAAAGAGGCTATAGAGAGATAGAGTGAGAGGGAAGGGATGGAGGGAGTGCAGGAGAAGCTGAGGGAAGGGATGGAGGGAGTGCAGGAGAAGCTGAGGGAAGGGATGGAGGGAGTGCAGGAGAAGCTGAGGGAAGGGATGGAGGGAGTGCAGGAGGAGCTGAGGGAAGGGATGGAGGGAGTGCAGGAGAAGCTGAGGGAAGGGATGGAGGGAGTGCAGGAGAAGCTGAGGGAAGGGATGGAGGGAGTGCAGGAGAAGCTGAGGGAAGGGATGGAGGGAGTGCAGGAGGAGCTGAGGGAAGGGATGGAGGGAGTGCAGGAGAAGCTGAGGGAAGGGATGGAGGGAGTGCAGGAGGAGCTGAGGGAAGGGATGGAGGGAGTGCAGGAGGAGCTGAGGGAAGGGATGGAGGGAGTGCAGGAGAAGCTGAGGGAAGGGATGGAGGGAGTGCAGGAGAAGCTGAGGGAAGGGATGGAGGGAGTGCAGGAGAAGCTGAGGGAAGGGATGGAGGGAGTGCAGGAGGAGCTGAGGGAAGGGGCAGAGAGATAAGGAGTTTGGATGAAGACGAGACTGGGATAGAGGAATGAAGGGGGTGAGACACATGGAGGGAGAGATAGATGTGGAGATGCCGGCGTTGGACTGGGGTAAACACAGTAAGAAGTTTAACAGCACCAGGTTAAAGTCCAACAGGTTTATTTGGTAGCAAAAGTGTGGCTTTTGCTACCAAATAAACCTGTTGGATTTTAACCTGGTATTGTTAAACTTCTTACTGGGAGAGATAGAAACAGAGATAGGAAGAGAAACAGATGGGCATGTTTGGAGAGAGGGAGAGAAATAAAGGGAATGGGATATCAGACAGAGTGTGGGTGAAAGGGTGCACACTGATTCGTGGCACAGTGGTTAGCACCGCTGCCCCACAGCACCAGGGACCCGGGTTCAATTCCTGGCTTGGATCACTGTCTGTGTGGAGTCTGCATGTTCTCCCCATGTCCAGGTTTCCTCCGGGTGCTCTGGTTTCCTCCCACAGTCCGGAAGATGTGATGGTTAGGTGGATTGGCTATGCTAAGTTCCACCTCTGAACAAACATAAGGAGTGTGGTGACTAGGGGATTTTCACAGTAACTTCATTGCAGTGTTAATGTAAGCCTACTTATGACATTAATAAACTTAAAAACTTTAGACTTGTCATGAAGGATAAGGTCCATGCATTTTTTAAATTCATTCATGGCACATGGGCGTCGCTGGCTGGCCAGCATTTATTGCCTATCTCTAGTTGCCTGGAAGCATTTGAGAGTTAACCACATTGCTGTGGCTCTGGAGTCACATGTAGGCCAGACCAGGCAAGGATGGCAGATTTCCTTCCCTAAAGGACATTAATGAACTAGATGGGTTTTTCTGACAATCGACAATGGTTTCATGGTCATCAGTAGATTCTTAATGTCAGATTTTTAAAAAGTGAATTCGAATTCCATCATTTACCTTGGCAGGATTCGAACCCGGGTCCCCAGAACATTAGCTGAGTTTCTGGATTAATAGTCTAATAATACCACCAGGCCATCACCTTCATCTCTTAAAGGTGAAGTAATGATATTGACAAAAACATTGTAATTCTTTCAACCGTATGACCTGGAATGTTCCAAGAATTCATTTTGTTCTGCTCTTGTTCATCCAAGTTTGTGTTCATCTAACACAAGAGCTTTCTTCATCTTAAGTGGAGCACCCGGAGGAAACCCACGCAGACACGGGGAGAACATGCAAATTCCACACTGACAATGACTCAAGGCTGGAATCGAACCCTGGATTAGCGGAGTAAATGCATGTGGTTACAGGAATAGGGAAGGGGGTGGGCCTGGGTGGGATGCTCTGTCGAAGAGTCAGTGTGGACTGATGAGCTGAATGGCCTCCTCCTGCACTGTGAGGACTCTGATTCTACTCAGAGGCAGCATTGCTAACCATTCAGTACAGTGGTTAGCAATGCTGCCTCACAGCGCCAGGGACCCTGAGTTCTCGCCAGGGACCTTGAGTCCTCCCCATGTCTGCGTGGGTTTCCTCCGGGTGTTCGGGTTTCCTCCCACAGTCCAAAGATGTGTAGGTTAGGTGGATTGGCCGTGCTAAATTGCCCCTTAATGTTCCATGGTGTGTGGATAGCCATGATGAGTGTGGTTACGGAGATAGGGCGGAGGAGAGGGCTAGGGAAAGATATTCTGTCAGAGAGTCGGTGCAGACTCGATAGGCCAAATGGCCTCTTTCTGCACTGAAGGGATTCTACCCTATCACTATTTCCTTCAATTCCTTTATGCTTATCTAACTTCCCTTAAATTCCCCCCCTCCTCCCTAACAGTTAAATCTGTGTCAACCACTCATCTGTGCTACTGAGGTCCACATTCTCGCCACTCTGGGCAAAGAGGTTTCTCCTGAATTCCCCATTGGGTTTGTTCCTGACTATCTTATATTTACGAACCATGATTTTGGTCTCCCCTATGTCATTTCTGCGTCTAGTATTGTCTCTTTGCTTGTATGCTGTTAAGTCCCTATTGCTAAAACCTTGGATTATGTATGTATGCTCTTTTCATTTTCAGCTTATCAACCTGTCCTCATACCATTGCTTATCTGAACCCCTAAGTTCCTCTGCATCGCTACGCCAGCATCTAGTGTACACGGCCTCTCTACTCTTTCTTCAACCTCTTATTTATCTATTGTTATATTTCAGCTGTCATTTGCCATCCACTAACCTATGTCCTGAAATTGTTTGCAGTCCTGTTCAATTAATTGCACCTGTTTGCTGTCCGCTATTTTGATAATGTCTCCCCGTACCTGTGCACAGGTGTACAATGATCTCAATGTTGACCCTGGAGGGGGACATCGTTGTTTTGATCTCTGCAGTCCAAAATAAGTTCATCAATCTCTGGTTCTTATCCATGCTACCCTGCTCCCTTTTACCGTCTCTGTGATGTATAAGATGCTGGTGAGCCACACCTGGAGTACTGTGTACAGTTTTGGTCTCCTTACTTGAGAAAGGATATACTGGCACTGGAGGGGGTGCAGAGGAGATTCACTAGGTTGATTCCGGAGTTGAGAGGGTTGGTTTATGAGGAGAGACTGAGTAGACTGGGGCTATACTTATTGGAATTCAGAAGAATGAGGGGAGATCTTATAGAAACATATAAGATTATGAAGGGAATAGATAAGTTAGAAGCAGGGAAGTTGTTTCCACTGGTGAGTGAAACTAGAACCAGGGGGCATGGCCTCAAAATAAGGGGAAGCAGATTTAGGACTGAGTTGAGGAGAAACTTCTTCACACCAAGGGTTGTGAATCTGTGGAATTCCCTGCCCAGTGAAGCAGTTGAGGCTACCTCATTGAATGTTTTTAAGGCAAGGTTCGATAAATTTTTGAACAGTAAAGGAATTAAGGGTTATGGTGAGCGGGCGGGTAAGTGGAGCTGAGTCCAGGAAAAGATCAGCCATGATCTTATTGAATGGCGGGGCAGGCTCGAGGGGCCAGATGGCCGACTCCTGCTCCTAGTTCTTATGTTCTTATGACTGAGCTTCCTGTGCAGAACCGTAAATCACATCTTCTGACAATGTCTGCAGGCAGCACATTGAGAAGTTTTTTTATTATTGTCACAAGTAGGCTTACATTAACACTGCAATGAAGTTAATGTGAAAATCCCCTAGTCGCCACACTCAGGTGCCTGTTTGGGTACACTGAAGGAGAATTTAGCACCTAACCAGCACGTCTTTTCAGATTGTGGAGGAAACCAGAGCACTCGGAGGAAACCCACGCAGACTCCGCACAGACAGTGACCCAAGCCAAGAATTGAACCCGGGTCTCTGGCGCTGCTGATCACTGTGCCACTGTGCGAGAAAGGAGATGGGTCAAGTCTGATGGGTACCAGTGACCCTCACTATTCCTTCCTTTCTTCAATCATTTCAATGACAGTTTTGGAAACATTAATATAATTGGCCATTCAGGATCTTGGGATATATGAGTAGAATAAACGACCTGGAGCTGAACTGAACCCAGGAAAGGCGGCACTGGCTCAGAGATTCAAGGTTACAGAACAGGAGAAGGCCCATTGAGCCCATGATGGTTCTCTGCCAGGGGAATTTAACTGTTCCCAGTGGCCTGCCCTGCCCTTTTCTCACAGCACTGCATTCATTTCCCTTCAGATCCTTACCCAAAGCTCTTTTGAAAGTGACAGTTGAATTTGCTCCCAGCTTTTCGGACAGTGCTTTCCTGATCCTAAGCATCTGCAGTTTTTAAAAAATGTGTTGCCTTTGGTTCCTTTGCCAACCACTTTAAATGTGTAAAGTGGCTGAAAGTGTGCCTAGGAACAGTATGTCTGGAGGGTTACAACTCACGGTGAAGGATCTCTGGTGTTATCCTTTGGACTGACTTGCCAATAGGAACATGGGATATAGGAGCAGGCGCAGGCCATTCAGCCCTCTAAGCCTGCTCCACCTTGCGAGAGGATCATGGCTGATCTGGATGTGTTCTCAGTTCCACTTTCCTGTCTGCCCCCATAACTCGTGACTGCCTTATCGATCAGAAATCTGTCTAACTCAACCTTGAATAAGTTCAGTGACCTCGGCCCCCCTCCAGTGCTTTCTGGGAAAGAGAATTCCACGGCCAAATGTCTCCCTGAGAGAAAGAAATTCTCCTCGTCTCGGTGTTAAAGGGGAGACTTTGTATTCTTAAACTATGTCAATCACTTGGCAAATGCAGTGCAGATGACTTTCAATTATTAAACATTGCAGATGGTACCTCTCCCCGGCTCTGGATCACGTGACAACTCCACAAGAGCTTTCATTTCCTTTGCAGTGTATCAGTTACCAAGCATTAAATTGATTTGGATGAGAGGTCACTGCTATAAATAGTACTTCCTGGGCTCCAATGGTATTCACAGAAGCACATAGTTGTTACGGCACAGAGGAGGCTGTTTGACCCATTATATCTGCCCCGGCGCTCCAAACAAGCATCATGACTTTGTGCCATTCCCCTGCCTTTTCCCCGTATCCCTGCACATTGTTTAAATAATCATCTCAGGCCCTCTTAAATGCCTCGATTGAACCTGTCTCCACCTCACTTCCAGACAGTGCATTCCAAACCCCAACCACTCGCTGGGTGAAAATGTTTTTCTCACACCACATTTGCTTATTTGCAAATCACTGAAACCTCTCTTGTTTTTTACGATTTTCTGAGCGGGATCAGTTTCTCTCCAGCTACTCCGTGGCCCCCTCATGATTTTGAACATTCCTGTCGAATATTTTGAATATTTCTATCAAATTGACTGCTTTGAATGTCAAAACCGTATTAGTTGAAATGACGAACGGTAATCTGGAAATGGGTTTTATGAAAGTGAAAATCGTTTGTGTGTTTGACTGAACATTGCCTCTTGGTGGCGCTGTAGACTAAAATATTAGACCAGCACATGGAGCTTTGATACACATTACCAAGATACAGCAGAATCTCTCAGCATCCATTGACTTCATCTGCATAGCACTTTACCACGTGGCTACAAACTCTTGGCATTAAGGAAGGGGGTAGCACAGTGGTTAGCACTGCTGCCTCTCAGTGCCAGGGACCCGGGTTCAATTCCAGCCTTGGGTCAATGTCTGTGCGGAGTCTGAATGTTCTCCCCATGTCTGCATGGGTTTCCTCCGGGTGCTCTTGGTTTCTTCCCACATTCCAAAAGATGTGACGGTTAGGTGCATTGGCCATTGTAAATTCTCCCTCAGTGTACCCGAACAGACGCTGGAGTGTGGCCACTAGTGGATTTTCACAGTAACTTCATTGCAGTGTTAATGTAGGCTTACTTGTGACACTAATAAAAATACTTTAAAACTAAACTGTTCATAGAATAGAATCCTTACAGTACAGAAGGAGGCTCTTTGTGGCTGCACCGACCACAATCCCACCCAGGCCCTATTCCCATGATCCCACACATTTACCCTGCTAATCTCCCTGATACTAGGGTCAATTTAGCATGGTCAATCCACCTAACCCGTACATCTTTGGAGTGTGGGAGGAAACCGGAACACCCGGAGGAAACCCACACAGACACGGGGGGAACATGCAGACCCCACACAGATCCTCCTCACTAAATGCTATTCCCCCAATTTTTGTATCATCTGCAAATTTACTAATCAGACCACCTACATTTTCCTCCAAATCATTTATATATATATTACAAAACAACAAAGACCCCAGTGCTGATCCTTGGGGAACACCGCTTGTCACAGACCTCCAGTTAGAAAAGTACCCTTCCATTGCCACACTCTGCTTTCTATGTCCAAGCTAGTTTTATATCCATCTTACCAACTCACCTCGGATCCCATATGACTTCACCTTCTGTATCAGCCTGCCATGAGGAACCTTATCGAAGGCTTTACTAAAGTCCATGTATACAACACCCACTGCCCTACCCCCGTCAATTTTTCTTGCCACTTCCTCAAAGAACTCAATCAAGTTTGTGAGACACGACCTCCCCTTCACAAAACCATGCTGTCTATCGTTAATAAGCCGATTCTCTTCCAGATGTGAGTACATCCTGTCCCGAAGAATCTTCTCCAATAATTCCCCCACCACTGATGTAAGGCCACAGGCTGTAATTTCCCGGATTGTCTCTTCTGCCCTTCTTAAACAGAGGAACAATGTTAGCGACTCTCCAATCCTCCGGTACCTCACCCGTGACTAAAGAGGATACAAAGATTTTGGCCAAGGCCTCAGAAATTTCATCCTTCGCCTCTCTCAGTATTCTGAGATAAACCCTATCTGGTCCTGAGGACTTGTCTTAATGTTTTTCTAAACCTCAAAAACCACCTGTTTTATCTCAACATGTCCTAGAATGTCAACAATTTCCTTTCTACACTCACCATCCACCACATCCTTCTCCTTTGTGAATACTGATGCAAAGTACTCGTTAAGGACCTCACCCACCTCATCTGGCTCCACACACACACTCCCTCCACTGTCCTTTCCTTAGCTACCCTCTTCCTCCTTATATACGCATAAAGAGCCTTGGGATTCTCTTTAATCCTACCTGCAAGGACATTTCATGACCCCTTTTGCTCTCCTCAGTCCCTGTTTAAGTTCTTTCCTGCTATCTTTTTATTCCTCAGGAGCCTTATCTGTTTCCAATTTCCTGAAATTTATGTATGCCACCTCCTTTTTCACTAAGCTCACAATCTCTCTTGTCATCCAGGGTTCCTTAATCTTGCCATCTTTATCCTTCATTTTTACAGGGACATACTGGTCCTGAATTGTTAACAACTGACTTTTAAAAGACTCCCACATATCGGATGTGGATTTACCCTCAAAAAGCCGCCCCCAGTCTACATTCCCTAGCTCCTGCCTAATACTGTCGTAGTTAGCCTTTCCCCAGTTTAGTACTTTCACTCTGGCACTACTTCTATCCTTTTCTACAAGTGTCTCGAAACTTCTAGAATTGTGATGGCTGTTCCCAAAATGGTCCCCCACTGAGACATCAATCACCTGTCTAGAACTAGGTCTAAGATAGCCCCTTCCCGAGTTGGACTATCCACATATTGCCTCAAGAAGCACTCTTGGACACACTGAACAAGCTCTTCCCTATCCAAGACCCTGGCATGAAAGTAATGCCAGTCTATGTTGGGGAAGTTAAAATCACCCATCACAACAACCCTGTTGTTTTTACATCTTCCCATAATCTGCTGACGTATCAGTTCCTCCACTTCACGCTGGCTGTTGGAAGGTCTGTAGTACAATCCCAACAGTGTGATTGCACCGCTCCTGTTCCTGAGTTCTACCCATATGGCCTCACTGCATGATCCCACCAAGGTGTCCTCCCGCTGTATAGCTGTGATATTCTCCCTAATCAGTAGAGCAACACCCCCATTTCTTTTGTCACCCTTTCTATCTCGCCTGAAGCATCTAAATCCTGGAATGCTAAGTTGCCAATTCTGCCCTTCTTTCATCCAAGTCTCCGTAATTGCCACAACATCATAGTTCCATGTAGCAATCCAAGCTTTAAGATCATCCGTCTTACCTGTCATACTCCTTACATTAAACACACCTCAGACCATCTGTCCTGTCATGTTTTGTACACTCTCCGTGTTTTATTAGCAGGGGATTAGGGTAAGTGTGTGAAGTTACAAGGATAATATGGCCTGGGTGGGATTGTGATCGGTGCATGTCGATGGGCCAAATGGTCGTCTTCTGCACTGTAGGGATTCTGTGATTTCTCTCAACCTTACTGGATCCATTCACTGAGTTCTCCACAGTCTCTGTACTGTGGCCCTTTTTGATTTTTGTCTTTGGTTTCTCTGCCCTCCATTTTTCCCCTTACTGCCTTTTGTTTCTGTCCCCACTTTACCTCCCTCTGACTTCCTGCATCCCCCACCACATTATTTTAAACCCTCCCCAACAGCACTAGCAGACACTCCCCCTAAGACATTGGTTCCAGTCATAGAATCATAGGATCCTACAGTGCAGAAAGAGGCCATTCGGCCCATCGAGTCTGCACCAACCACAGTCCCACCCAGGCCCTATCCCCATATCCCCACATATTTACCCACTAATCCCTCTAACCTATGCATCCCCGGGACACTAAGGGGCAATTTAGCATGGCCAATCAACCTCGCCCGCACATCTTTGCACTGTGGGAGGAAACCGGAGCACCCAGAGGAAACCCACGCAGACACGGGGAGAATGTGCAAACTCCACACAGACAGTGACCCGAGCCGGGATTCGAACCCAGGTCCCTGGAGCTGTGAAGCCGCAGTGCTAACCACTGTGCTACCGTGCCAGTCCTGCCCAGGTGCAGACTGTCCGATTTGTACTGGTCCCACCTCCCCCAGAACGGTTCCAATGTCCCTGGAATTTGAAATTGTATTGACATTGTAAGTAAATAGGGAAAAAAAACTAAACCTGGACTGACCCAAGCTTTTCCAAATACACAATGTGACTGTGTTTTGGTTCACTGCAGAGTTTGTGCTCCAGCTGTGTTCTGCAGTAAATAAATTTTGTTTAAATGTTGCCATTAATTCTCGGCAGTTCATCAATGTTAATCACCAGCTGTTTAAATATTCGACTATTGTTATTTAGTATGTTGCCATGGGCAGTGTATGTGGGCCACGTGTTTCTTATGATTCTCTTACTGATGACTCATGTAATGATCGCTGGTTCCAACTCTACCTCACTCAACCCCTCCATTGCTGCTGTGTTCTCAGACTGCTTGTCCCATACACAGCCCTGGATGTGTCTCTCTAACCTGCAGCTAAACTTTGGGAAGATCAAATCCATCATCTTCATCCCTGCCACAAACCCTCATCCCCCTCTCCAGACAGGTTGCAACACATGATCTCTTCTTTGGCCCTTTGTCAAGTTTCAAACTGTGTATCTTTTCCCATCAGCCTCACATTCTTTCACCTCCATGATAATTCCCGCCCTTTGTCCAGCAACTGCTTTTTATCTCCTCCAGGCTCGACCACTCTGGTGCTCTCCTGGTCAGGTGCCCAACCTCCACAAGTTTCAGCTCACCTGAAGCTCATTCCGAGCCTCTCCTGCACCAAGTCTATACATCCATCAGCTTCCGCTTATTACATCGAATCCCTACAGTGCAGAAGGAGGCCATTCAGCCCATCAGGTCTGCACCAACCACAATCCCACCCAGGCCCTATCCCCATAACCCCATGTATTTACCTTACTAACCCCCCTGACACTAAGGGGCATTTTAGCATGGCCAATCCAGCTAACCCCCACATCTATGGACCCTGCATTGCCTTCCAGTCCACCCATATTTTGATTGTAAAATTCTCATCCTTGTGTTGCAGTTCCTTCACAGTCTCACTGCTTCCTACTTTTACAATTTCCCTACAGCCTCACTACACTCTGGGAATTCTGTTCCTTTCCCAATCTGGCCTCGCGTTTATCTTCTATCTGTTCGCCTCATTGTTAATGTCTGTGCTTTCAGCCGGTTAGATCCTACACTCTGGAATTTGCCCCCAATCTCTCTATTCCTCCACTTACCCTCCTTTAACCAGCTCTTTAACCAAGTTTTCAGTCTCTATTCCTTACCCCATCTCCTTTGATTTGCAACTTTGAAGCAGCTCAAAATATTTTTCTGAAATAATGGCACTCTATAAATGCAAGTTTTTGTTAAATCCCCCCACTCCCAGCACTCCAACCATCTATTAGTTTTAAGATAGCAATGGAGAATGATAGGTCTGGCCCAAAAGTTAAAATTCTAAATTGGGGCAAGGCCAATTTTGATGGTGTCAGGCAGGAACGTTCAACAGTTAATTGGGGGAGTCTGTGGGAAGGCAAAGGGGCGTCTGGTAAGTGGCACGCTTTCGAAAGTGTGTTAACCAGGGTTCAGGGTAAACACATTCCTCCGAGAGTGAAGGGCAAGGCTGGTGGAAGTAGGGAACCCTGGATGACTCGGGGTATTGAGGCCCTGGTCAAGAAGAAGAAGAAGGAGGCACATGGCATGCATAGGCAGCAGAGATCAAGTGGATCCCTTGAAGAGTATAGAGGGTGTAGGAGTAGAGTTAAGAGAGAAATCAGGAGGGCAAAAAGGGGACATGAGATTGTTTTGGCAGATAAGGCAAAGGAGAATCCAAAGAGCTTCTACAAATACATAAAGGGCAAAAGAGTAACAAGGGAGAGAGTAGGGCCTCTTAAGGATCAATAAGGTCATCTATGTGCGGATCCACAAGAGATGAGTGAGATCCTAAATGAATATTTCTCATCGGTATTTACTGTTGAGAAAGGCATGGATGTTAGGGAACTTGGGGAAATAAATAGTGATGTCTTGAGTAGTGTACATATAACAAAGGATGTGGTGCTAGAAGTCTTAAAGTGCATCAAAGTAGATAAATCCCCGGGACCTGATGGTGTATCCCAGGACACTGTGGGAGGCTAGGGAGGAAATTGTGGGTCCTCTAGCAGAGATATTTGAATCATTGATTGTCACAGGTGAGGTGCCTGAAGATTGGAGAGTGGCAAATGTTGTGCCTTTGTTTAAAAAGGGCTGCAGGGAAAAGCCTGGGAACTACAGGCCGGTGAGCCTCACATCTATAGTGGGTAAGTTGTTGGAAGGTATTTTGAGAGACAGGATCTACAGGCATTTAGAGATGCAAAGGCTAATTAGGGACAGTCAGCATGGCTTTGTGAGTGGAAAATCATGTCTCACAAATTTAATTGAGTTTTTTGAAGGGGTAACCAAGAAGGTAGATGAGGGCAGTGCAGTTGATGTTGTCTACATGGACTTTAGCAAGGCCTTTGACGAGGTACCACATGGTAAGGTTAAATCTCATGGGATCCAGGGTGAGGTATCTAAATGGATACAAAATTGGCTTGATGACAGAAGCCAGAAGGTGGTTGTAGAGGGTTGTTTTTCAAACTGGAGGCCTGTGACCACCGGTGTGCCTCAGGGATCGGTGCTGGGTCCACTGTTATTTGTCATTTATATTAATGATTTGGATGAGAATATAGGAGGCATGGTTAGTAAGTTTGCAGATGACACTAAGATTGGTGGCATAGTGGACAGTGAAGAAGGTTATCTAGGATTGCAATGGGATCTTGATCATTTGGGCTAGTGGGCTGACGAATGGCAGATGGAGTTTAATTTAGATGAATGTGAGGTGATGCATTTTGGTAGATCGAATCAAGGCAGGACTTACTCAGTTAATAGTAGGGCATTGGGAGAGTTATAGAACAAAGAGATCAAGGGGTACATGTTCATAGCTCCTTGTAAGTGGAGTCACAGGTGGACAGAGTGGTGAAGAAGGCATTCAGCATGCTTGGTTTCATCGGTCAGAACATTGAATACCAGGAGTTGGGACATCTTGTTGAAGTTGTACAAGACATTGGTAAGGCCACACTTGGAATACTGTGTAGAGTTCTGGTCACCCTATTATAGAAAGGATATTATTAAACTAGAAAGAGTGCAGAAAAGATTTACTGGGATGCTACCAGGACTTGATGGTTTCAGTTATAAGGAGAGGCTGGATAGACTGGGACTTTTTCCCCTGGAGCGTAAAAGGCTGAGAGTGATCTTATAAAGGTCTATAAAATAATGAGGGGCACAGATCAGCTAGATAGTCAAGATCTTTTCCCAAATGTAAGGGAGTCTAAAACTAGAGGGCATAGGTTTAAGGTGAGAAGGGGGAGATACAAAAGGGTCCAGAGGGGCAATTGTTTCACACACAGGGTGGTGAGTGTCTGGAACGAGGTGGTAGAGGTGGGTACAATTTTTTTCTTTTAAAAAGCGTTTAGATAGTTACATGGGTAAGATGGGTATAGAGGGATATGGGCCAAATGTGGACAAATGGAAAGAAATTACAACATGCTGCTGTGTAGAGGGACCTGGGGGTCCTTGTGCATGAGACGCAAAAACCCAGTCTGCAGGTGCAACAGGTGATCAACAAGGCAAATGGGATGTTGGCCTATATCGCAAGGTGGATAGAACATAAAAGCAGAGATGTCTTGCTGCATCTGTACAGGGCATTGATGAGGCCGCAGCTGGAATACTGTGTGCAGTATTGGTCCCCTTATTTGCGGAAGGATATATTGGCCTTGGAGGGAGTGCAGAGAAGGTTCACCAGGTTGATACCAGAGATGAGGGGTGTTGATTATGAGGAGAGACTGAGCAGATTGGGTTTGTATTCGTTGGAATTTAGAAGGCTGAAGGGAGATCTTATAGAGACCTATAAGATAATGAAGGGGCTGGATAGGGTAGAGGTGGAGAGATTCTTTCCACTTAGAAAGGAAACTAGAACTCGAGGGCACAGCCCCAAAATAAAGGGGGGTCAGTTTAGGACAGAGTTGAGGAGGAACTTCTTCTCTCAGAGGGTGGTGAATCTCTGGAATTCTCTGCCCACTGAAGTGGTGGAGGCTTCCTCGTTGAATATGTTTAAATCACGGATAGATGGATTCCTGATCGGTAAGGGAATTAGGGGTTATGGGGATCAGGCGGGTAAGTGGAACTGATCCACTTCAGATCAGCCATGATCTTATTGAATGGCGGGGCAGGCTCGAGGGGCTAGATGGCCTACTCCTGCTCCTATTTCTTATGTTCTTACTAGCTTAGGGGCTCAAAACAAAGGGCGGCATGGACAAGTTGGGTCGAAAGGCCTGTTTCCATGCTGTAAACCTCTATGACTCTTTGATTTGTAATCACAGTATACACTAATGCTACATGGCTTAATATTCTCGAAAGAGAACCCTGGACTGAGAAATTCAATTGTTTTAAAGTCCAACAATCCCCTTGTACACACTTGGCCTCCAACCTTGGCACTGGTAACTCACATCTGAGCTATCCAGACTTGTCTAAGTTGTTTATGCCCCTTTGGGGAAGAGTTTGCATTGAAAATTAAACAAAAAGAAGCTTCCAGGTGGTGCAGATTTCCCAGTAATTTAACTTGTAATCTGTTAAACGTGGTGTTGGGTGTCAGCACCTGACATAAACTTGGCAGATCGAGAACAATGGTGTGGTGCACAGATATCACAAAAAAATCGTTGAAGACAGTCACTTAATGCCGGATGCTTCTGTAGCCTGAAGCCATTCCAGTCTCAAAGTTCACTGACTGAATAATTATAATCTTAGCCCATTTATTTGGAGCTAAGATAGATTTTCTTGGCTGCAAAGAGCCATTTCCACCTCAGCAGACAGTTCCTCCAGCCCTACATCCCTCTGAGAACTCTGCACTCCCCCAATTCTGGCCCCTTGCCCATCTCAGATTTTAATCACTCCACCATTCAGCAGCCCAGGCCCTAGACTCTGAAATGCCTTCCCTCGATCTCTCTGCCTCTTTGTCCACCTTTAACCTCCTTAAAACCTTACCCCTCTTTGACCAAGCTTTTTGGTCCCTTGCCCCAGTTTCTCCTTGTGGTAACTCAGTGTCGAATCTGTTCACTTCTGTAAAGTGCGGTGTGATAATTTATTATGTTAATGGTGCTACATAAATGCAAGTTGTGCTTTGTGCATCATATGGTCAAACACCCCTACCGCTGTAAAACAGCACTTTACTGAGATCGTAGCGATAACACTGCCATATAATATATCTCAAATGCTTCTGTTGTGCTGAGGTTCTGTTTTTCATTCCCTCTCTATTAGCCACAAACGACCAACACAGTTGAGGAGCCTCTTGACCTAATCAGGCTTAGTCTGGACGAGAGAATCTACGTGAAAATGAGGAACGACAGGGAGCTTCGAGGAAGACTACACGTGGGTAACCAGTTGGATTATTCAGTCCCATATTAGCAATCATTAGAATCCTATAGTAAAGGAGGCCATTCAGCTCTTTGTGTCTGTGCCAGGTCTTTGAAGGAATGATCCAATTAGTCCCAATCCCCCTGCTCTTTCCCAATAGCCCTGTAAATGTTTCCTTTCATGTACTTATCCAATTCCCTTCTCAAAGTTGCTATTGTTTCTGTTTCCATCGCCCTTTCAGGCAGCGCATTCCAGATTACAATTACTTGCTGCGTAAAAACAATACTCTTCGTTCCCAGCTGGCTTTTTTGCCAATTATTTTAAATCTGTGTCATCTGGTTACCGATCCTCCCCACGGTGGAAATATTTCTTCCTCTCCACGCTATCAAAACCCTCTGTAATGTTTGGGCGAGTCTATTAAGTCTCCCTTTAACCTTCTCTGCTCCAAGCAAAACAATCCCAGGTTTATTTCATTTATCCATTTACGGAGTGTTGGTGTCGCTGGCGGGAGCAGCATTTATTACCCATCCCCAATTGCCCTTGAGAAGGTAGTGCTGAGGAGACTTGGTGAAGTTGCTATGGTGCATTTTGACAGTGGTACACACTGATGCCACCGTGTGCCAGTGGTGGAGTGAGTGAACAATGAAGATTGTGGATGGGGTGCCAATCAAGTGGGCTGCTTTGTCCTGGATGGTATCGAACTCCTTAATTGTTGTTGCAGCTGCACTCATCCAGATAAGTGGGGAGCATCCCATCACACTCCTGACTTGTGCATTATAGATGGTGGACAAGCTTTGGAGAGTCAGGGGGTGAGTTACTCGCCGCAGAATTCACAGCCTCTGACCTGCTCTTGTTGACACACTATTTATACGGCTGTTCCAGTTCAGTTTCTGATCACTGGTGCCCAAGGATGTCGATTCAGCGATGATAATGCCATTGAATGTCAAGGAGAGATGGTTAGATTCTCTTTTGTTGGAGATGGTTATTCCCTGGTACTTGTGTGTACAAATGTTACCTGCTGCTTATCCGCCCAAGCCTGAACATTGTCCAGTTTTGGTGCATTTGGACATAGACTCCTTCAGAGGAGTTGCGAGTGGTGCTGAACATTGTACAATCATCAGCGAACATCCCCACTTCTGACCTTATGATAAAGGAAGGTCATTGATGAAGCAGCTGAAGATGGTTGGGCCTCGGACACTCAGAGTCATAGAGGTTTACAGCATGGAAACAGGCCCTTCGGCCCCACTTGTCCATGCCGCCCTTTTTTTAAAACCCCTAAACTAATCCCAATTGCCCGCATTTGGCCCATATCCCTCTATACCCATCGTACCCATACTCCCCTGAGGAACTCCTGCAGTGATGCCCTGGGACTGAGGTCATTGACCTCCAACCACCTTCTCTTGTGCCAGGTATGACTCCAATCAGAGGATCTCCTCCCCCCCCCCCCCCCCCCCAACTCCGATTCCTCCAATTTTGCTCGGGCTTCTTGATGCCACACTTGGCCAATTGCTGCCCTAAAGGGCAGTCACACCTCACCTCTGGAGTTGAGATCTTTGTCCGTGTTTGGACCAAGACTGTAATGAGGCCAGGAGTTGACTGGCTCTGTAAATAGTGAATACAACTCCAGACACTCAGCTGCAAATGCTTTTGAGGGATAACAAATGCTGCAATTCTAATCGGAAGCTGACCAGGATCCACCTGACTCACTGACCTGCACTTTCAGATGCTGTCGGATCTGCTTTGCATTCACAGCATTTAAATCTTTACATCCTCTTGCGGATCAGATAGACACAGGGCTTTGCTGCAATTTAGGTCATGGGTGACAGTATTAATCTATCTAGACTCAAGTCCTGCTGACCATTTCACAAGCAGGAATGTTTATCATTTAAAAGCAGCAGGGCTGTTAAACATTCTAGGGATGTGGATGTTGCTGGGAATTTGTCACCGATCCCTATTTGTCCTGAGAAGGTAATGGTGGGTTGCTGCCTTGGACAGCTGTGTGGATTATTAGTCCACTTCAGAGGGCATTTAAGAGTTCAAATACATTGGTGTGGGGACTGGAGTCACATTTGGGCCCAGCCCCGGCAGCTTTCCTTCCCTGGAGGGGCATTAATGAACTAGTTAGCTTTTTAGGATAGTCCAACAGATTCATAATCACTTGTTTTGCTTTATTCTTTCACAGGATGTGGGTGTCACTGACAAAGCCCGTATTTGTTGCCCATCCCTAGTTGCCCTTGAACTGAGTATCTTGCTCGGCCATTTCAGTGGGAGGTTAAGAGTCAGTCGCATAGTTGTCGGTCTGGAGTTGCTTGTAGGCCATACCAAGTAAGGATGGCAGATTTCCCTTCCTAAAGGGCAGTGAGCCAGATGGATTTTTACAACAATTGTTACACGGTCATCATCACAGAGGCGAGCTTTTAATTCCAGATTTATTAATTAAATTTAAATTCCTCCAACTGACGTGGGATTTGAACTCTTGTCCCCAGAGCATTAGCCTGGGCCTCTGGATTATTAGTCCAGTGACATTACCACTTCACCAATAGGTCTCCTATTTTACTGACACCGGATGTTTATTTACTGAATTTAAATAAAACTGCCATGGTGCGATGTGAATTCACATTCTCTGGATTAATTAGCCCAGTAGTTTAACCATCACAAAACTGTGCAGAAATAGGTACCAGAAAAGAAACGAGAAGAAATTCATTTTTTGCCGCGAGTTGTCATGGTCTGGGAGGCGCTGCCTGAAAGGGCGGTGAAAGCAGATTCAAAAATAACTTTCAAAGGGAAGAAATACTTGAAAAGGAAAATAACAGCAGGGCCAACAGAGCTAATTAGATAACTCTTCCGAAGAGCCAGTATCGACACAATTGGCTGAAAGGCCTCCTTCCACTGCGCTGTTTGATCCTCTGAATGTAAGTAGATAACTTTTAAAAATAGAATGCATTTAGTTTGCGCTGATGGCACTCTCGCTGCTTTCTGGGGAATTGACTGTAAATGGGGGACACTGATATTCTGTTAACGATACTGCTGCAGTCAAAAATTACTATCCCAGGCCATCAGTTTAAAAACCATGGTAGCTTGTAACAAAAATAGAATTTTAGTTGTTTCTGTAAATCCGTGGCCCTGATTTATTAGGAGCAGTAACCTGCATGTTATGAGCAATGTCTTAAGTTTTCCATTTGGATGGGAAAGCAGAATATAATTCCTCAAAATGCGAGTTAAAAGCCCTGGGGTCCCATGTGACCCGGTCACTGGATCAGTTTCCCTGTTTTATGACTATTGGAAAAAGCTGTGTGTCGGATGCCAGAAGCAGATTTTAATTTTACTGCTATTTCCTGTGTGGATTTGTTTATTGGAAGCTTTTCCAAAAATGACGTAATCAGAAACAAGATATCTCACGGGGAAACATGCATTTAGGGAGAATGTGCAGGTATCGACTGTTTTGGAATATTAAATTCCACATGGATAAGGGAAACCATGATTGCAGCATTGCACTGACTGCCAGAAGCAGCATGGTAGCAGGGAATAAAACAGATTGGTCGGGAAAGGACATTGCCTAGAATATAAAGAATGCTTTACAGCCACTGAAGTACTTCATAGAATCATAGAATCCCTACAGTGCAGAAGGAGGCCGTTCGGCCCATTGAGCCTGCACCAACAGCAATCCTATCCTCGTACGTAACCCCATATATTTACCCTGCTAATCCCCCTGACACAAAGGGGCAATTTAGCACATCCAATCAACCTACCCTGTACATTTTTGGACTGTGGGAGGGCACCGGAGCACCCGGAGGAAACCCACGCAGAAATGAGGAGAATGTGCAAAATCCACACAGACAGTGACCTGAGGCTGGGATTGAACCCGGGTCCCAGGCGCTGTGAGGCAGCAGTGCTAACCACTGTGCCGTCCATGAAGCATTGAAACATGGCAGCCATTTGGTATCTAGCATGTTCCCACAAATAAATGACTAGATAATCTTTTAGTGATTTTGGTCGAGGGATAGATTTTAGCCAATATACCATTGAAAATTTCATTTATCTTTGAAATAGTGGCCTTGTCCACCTGAGAGGACAGGTGGGACCTTGGTTCAATGTCTCATCTGAAAGCAGCATCTTTTGTCAATACTGAAATAGAACGTAAGCTGAGGTTTCTGGAGCAGGACCTGAATCCACAAGCTTTCAATTCGGAGCTGAGTGTGCGACTGACTGAATCACAATTAATATCCAGGGATCCTGTTGAGTTTCAGGAAAGAAATTGCTTGAAAAGAACTGGCATTAGATTCCATTAGTAAGAGAAATGTTAAATATGTGCTAGAATCATAGAATCCTACAGTGCAGAAGGAGGCCATTCGGCCCATTGGGTTGCACCGACCACAATCCCACCCAGGCCCTATCCCCACAACCCCACGCATTTACCCTAGTTAGTCCCCCTGTCACTAAGGGGTAATTTAGCATGGCCAATCCACCTGATCCGCACATCTTTGGAGTGTGGGAGGAAACCAGAGCACCCGGAGGAAACCCATGCAGACACGGGGAGAATGTGCAAACTCCGCACAGACGGTGATCCAAGCCGGGAGTCAAACCTGGGTCCTTGGCGCTGTGAGGCAGCAGCACTAACCACTGTGCCGCTGGTAAAAGAAAAACATACTTGCATGATGAGTGTTAGCATATAGCATATAGAATGTGCTACTGCAAGTTGCAGTTGAAGTCAAATCAATTGCATTTAATGTCAGTCAGATGAGCAGTTAAAGGAAAAGTTTGGAGGGAAAGAGCAGCAAAGTAGGATTTTATTAGATAGCCAGTGCAGAGAAAGCAGTCTCACAGTGGATAAAAATCTGTTGTGAGAACGAGAGCAATGTGGTTTTATGGAAAGATATATTTGTACATAGCAGCAGCTTATCCTGTTCTCATCAGGGGGACATTATTTATCAGGAGTCAAGCCCATGGTAAAGCCAGGCCGTGGGTAATTTGACCAGACATTATTCTGCATTCTGTCCATTAGTTTTCCATTTTTCCATGAGAAATTCCAATGTCCAAATTTATAATGGGAGTTGCCTATGTAAAGATGTCATGTTGTAATTGTGCCCTCCGACCAGTGATGATGCTACAGCATCTTCATCAATGAGAGGATGTAATTTCAGCGTGATTAGCTTCCCCATGTGGAATTTATCGTGGGATAAGTTTACAAGTGTGTGCAGATAGGAGTAATGATTAATATAGCTATGTGCAAAATTCTTTCATTGCTTTTTCTCAATAGTTTCCGATTTCATGTTGTTCCTTGCAGTGTAATGCATGTTCTCTTTGTAAATATAGGCTTATGATCAGCATCTAAACATGATTTTGGGAGATGTTGAAGAAACTGTTACAACTGTAGAAATTGATGAGGAAACATATGAGGAGATATACAAAGTAAGTCTGGACCTCTTTTCTCTCTCTTTCATGCTTGTGGTTTAAAGAGTCAGTTGTACAGCTCTGTCAAATCTCCCATCTATCTCTCTCGCTCCAAGGGGCCCCAGCTTTCCCAACCTAACCTTGAGCTAAAATCCCTCATCTCTGGAGCCATTCTGGAAAATCTCCTTTGCAGCTTCTCCACTCTCACATTCAGGGGGCAGTGCTCTAATTGTGACCTAACCAGAGCCTGATCAAAGTTCAATATAACTTTCCTGCTTTTGTACTCGATACTTTTACTTGTAAAGCTCAATATTGCATATACTTTGCTAATTACTCCCTCAGTTAATCATATGCCACCTTCAAGAATCTATGCAGGTGAACGGCAGATCCCTCTGTCCCTGCACGTTGTTTAGACTGTGCCGTTAAGCTTGTATTGCCTCTCCCTGCTTCTTCTGTCAAAATGCATCGCCTCACACTTCTCTGCATTAAAATTCCCTCTGCCACTTGTTTGCCCATTCTGCAAGCCTATCTCCTGCTGCACATGATTGGTTTCAGCCTAAGTTTTTGCCACAACTCCAAGTTTGGAATCATGGCAAATTTTGAAATGTTACTCTGTATTCCAATATCCAAGTCATTTATAAAAAGCAAAGAAAAGGCAGTGCTCCTCGCACTGATCCTTGATCCATGCCCAGGAACACCGCTGTTTACTACCCTCCGGTCTGAAACATTAACCACTTACTGCAATTCACTTTTTTCCATCCTTACGTCAATGTGTTATCCAAACCGACACTGATGCCCTATTCCATGAACCTTGACTTTGTTATCCAACTTTTGATATTTTGTCAGATGGTTTCCTAGAATTCATCTTGACAACATCCGTTGCATGACCCTTCATGGCATCGTGCTATTTGAAAAGTGCTCTATCTTCTCTCATGGTGTTGGCACTTGAGCCTGAGAGTTCATTGCTGGACAGTGTGCTCCAACCCCCAACTCCCCAACGGTTTATACCTAATCTCTGCTGCATGAATATAGAAGATGCAAAGTGAATACCGAGTCCTTTCAGATAGTGGGGAAACAGATTGTAGAAGGGACTAAAACAGTCATCACTTCTCTCACTTCTCAACCTGTGAAGACCTGGGAGCAGTGCACCTGGGAGCTATAGTCAGTGTCAGCAGTGGGTTATGGGTGTTGCTGGCAAAGCCAACATTTATTGCTTCTATTACTGAAATGTTTTATTCCTGAAACATTGTGTTTATTACTGAATCATTTAAAATTCTGAGAGGCCTTAACAGAGTAGACAATGAGAGACTGTTTATCCCTGACTAAAGAGCCTACAACAAGACGGTTGCAGCCTCTGGATAAGGGGTTACTCATTTAAGACAGAGATGAGGAGAGGAGTTGTGAATCCTATTTATTTATAGAATCCCTACAGTGCAGAAGGAGGCCATTCAGCCCATCGAGCCTGTACACACAATTCCACCTAGAGGCCCTATCCCCATAACCTCATGAATTTACGTTGCTAGCTCCCATGACCCCAAGGGACAATTTAGCATGGCCAATCAACCTAACCCACACATCTTTGGACTGTGGGAGGAAACTGGAGCACCCGGCGGAAACCCACGTAGACACGGGGAGAATGTGCAAACTCCACACAGACAGTGACCCAAGCCGGGAATTGAACCCTGGATCCCTGGCGCTGTGAGGCAGCAGTGCTAACCACTGTGCCCCTATGTCACCCTGTGGTGCCCACATCCCATTTTTTAATGGGATGTGGGCACCACTGACTAGGCTGGCATTTATTGCCCATTCCTAATTGCCCTTGAGAATTTAGAATAGTCTATCCCAGAGGGTTGTGGATTCTCAATCATCGAATATATTTGAGACTGAGGGCAGTAGGTTTTTGGAAATCTAGGGATATAAAGATTGAGCGGAAGAGCGAAGCTTTTGTGGCAGATCAGCCATGATCATATTGAATAGCACAAAAGGTTGTCGGACCTCCTGTTCCCATTGATGTTCCCATGTTTATCAGAGTCCTGAGCAGTGTTCTCCAGGGTTCTTTATCTCACTTTGTGCACCTGCTATGTACAAACCAAACACTTCCTCTATTGGGAAAACCCTCCGATAAATATTTCTACCAAATGACCACTTCCACTTACAGTGAAAAATGTACAAGTATTAGCGTTTTGTTGCTGTCTTTTGCTGAAGAGTGTGAAAAGGAGACTGAACCCCATCTTGGGTGAGGGAAGGCAGTGAATGAAGCCTAGAGAACAACAAGCCACAGGTGAGAGAGCATAGAATACACGTGGCTCCCATGTTATCACTAACTTTGTCTGTTTTGGGTTGGGATTTTTATAGCTCACCCTCTGGGCTAACGAAAAGATTGCAGCAATAAGCGCACGGCAGCATGTTGAATTCTGAACCTGTGTTTGATGATCAAACTCTCTCCACCAATGCCACCCAAAACACTGTTAAAACACAGAAATCCATAGCTTTCAATGTCTGGTGTACTTGTTAGGTAGATAAACAGCAACAGGCTGCAGCCTCTGTTCCCTGCAAATAAATGTCTTAATCCATCAAGAAAATGACCTCAACTTTTAAAATGTTCTATTCTCAATCTTTGTTGTCCTTTCTCTCCCCAGTCCACCAAGCGAAATATCCCAATGCTGTTTGTCCGTGGTGATGGTGTTGTTCTTGTGGCTCCTCCACTAAGAGTCGTTTAAACCCAACAAAACTGAACATTATGGACTGAACTTCAACCTGTTTATATTTTTCAGTTGACGGAGAAAATGCTCCGATATTATTTTTATACAATGTACATCGATATTACGATGCAAAGGGCCCGTGTGTGCTGTTTAATTTTGAAAGGAGTGTGTTCAGCTTGGGCTTGTGAAAAGTAAATAAAGTATTTTCATTTGTTTTAATAAAGATTGACTTTCAAATTCTACACCTTACTTTTCAGCTACACTTCATTCTCTACTGAACTTGCTCTCTAACCCAGTGTAGTCCAGTAGAAGCCACTGACTAGCCACAGGTAAGGTGACAGGTGACACCTTTTTAAATATCTTGCATTAATTTTAGTAGGAAGAACCTCGCGCACAATCCAGGTAAACATACCTAACACACGGATATTTACTGAACAAACATCTCTCGACACATGGTAACCAGGGAAGTAAAACACTTGCTCCCTCAGCTTTGTGTTGCAGCAAACACAGAAAGATTACAGCTCATGTACACTGAGTACTGAGCTCAGCTGACCAAGAACAATGTCTCCTGCTCATTTTTAATTTACTAATGAACAATGTGTCCGGTGGCTAACATACTGGGCTTTGCTGATCTAACAGAAGGATTGTTTAACTTTCACATTGAGTTTGCGTCTTCCCCAGTATCCGACGTGTTGCCCAATGTGAAACTGAAGCTTGCAGACTGGGCATGTCTTTGTTTTGGTGCCTGGGTTATACTGGAACAGCTCTGGGCTCTAAAACCATCTTTAGCACTTGTGGGCTCGAGAGAGGAACTTTGGTCACTGCTCCATGTGTGAATGTATAATATTTCCAGCACAAGAACAGGCCCCTATCAACCTTTATACTCCACATGAGCCTCTTTCACCCCTCTTCATTGTACCCTATCAACATGACCTATTCTTTTCTCACTCATGTTTACCTAACTGCCTTTTAAATGCATCTATACTATTCATCTTTTATAGAGTCATAGAGGTTTACAGCATGGAAACAGGCCCTTCGGCCCAACTTGTCCATGCCGCCCTTTAAACCCCTAAGCTAATCCCAATTGCTCGCATTTGGCCCATATCCCTCTATACCCATCTTACTCATGTAACTATCTAAATGCTTTTTAAAAGATAAAATTGTACCCGCCTCTACTACTACCTCTGGCAGCTTGTTCCAGACACCACCCTCTGGACACTTTTGTATCTCTCCCCTCTCACCTTAAACCTGTGCCCTCTAGTTTTAGACTCCCCTACCTTTGGGAAAAGATATTCACTATCTATCTTGTCCATGCCCCTCATTATTTTATTGACCTCTATAAGGTCACCCCCTCAGCCTCCTACGCTCCAGAGAAAAAGGTCCCAGTCTATTCAGCCTCTCCACATAACTCAATCCATCAAGTCCTGGTAGCATCCTAGTAAAGCTTTTCTGCACTCTTTCTAGTTTAATAATATCCTTTCTATAATAGGGTGACCAGAATTGCACACAATATTCCAAGTGTGGCCTTACCAATGTCTTGTACAACTTCAACAAGACATCCCAACTCCTGTATTCAATGTTCTGACCGACGAAACCAAGCATGCCAAATGCCTTCTTCACCCCTCTGTCCACTTGTGACTCCACTTTCAAGGAGCTATGAACATGTACCCCTAAATCTCTTTGTTCTGTAACTCTCTCCAACGCCCCTACCATTAACTGAGTAAATCCTGCCCTGGTTCAATCTACCAAAATGCATCACCTCGCATTTATCTAAATTAAACTCCATCTGCCATTCGTCAGCCCACTGGCCCAATTGATCACGATCCCGTTGCAATTGGAGATAACTTTCTTCACTGTTCACTATGCCACCAATCTTGGTGTCATCTGCAAACTTACTAACCATGCCCCCTAAATTCTTATCCAAATCATTAATATAAATGACAAATAACAATGGGCCCAGCACTGATCCCTGAGGCACACCGCTGGTCTCAGGCCTCCAGTTTGAAAAACAACCCTCTACAACCACCCTCTGGCTTCTGTCAAGAAGTCAATTTTGTATCCATTTAGCTACCTCACCCTGGATCCAGTGAGATTTAACTTTATGCAACAACCTACCATACGGTACCTTGTCAAAGGCCTTGCTAAAGTCCATGTAGACAACATCAACTGCACTGCCCTCATCTACCTTCTTGGTGACCCCTTCAAAAAATTCAATCAAATTTGTGAGACATGATTTTCCACTCACAAAGCCATGCTGACTGTCCCTAATCAGTCCTTGCATCTCTAAATGCCTGTAGATCCTGTCTCTCAAAATACCTTCCAACAATTTACCCACCACAGATGTGAGGCTCACTGGCCTGTAGTTCCCAGGCTTTTCCCTGCAGCCCTTTTTAAACAAAGGCACAACATTTGCCACTCTCCAATCTTCAGGCACCTCACCCGTGACTATCGATTATTCAAATATCTCGACTAGGAGATCTGCAATTTCCTCCCTAGCCTCCCACAACGTGCTGGGATATACTTCATCGGGTCCCGGGGATTTATCTACCTTGATGTGCTTTAAGACTTCCAGCACCTCCTTCTCTGTAATATGTACACTCCTCAAGACATCACTATTTCTTTCCCCAAGTTCCCTAACATCCATGCTTTTCTCAACAGTAAATACTGATGAGAAATATTCATTTAGGATCTCACCCATCTCTTGTGGATCCTTAAGAGGCCCTATTCTCTCCCTTGTTATTCTTTTGATTCGATTTGCTTTATTATTGTTACATGTCTTAGCATACAGTGAAAAGTATTGTTTCTTGCGCGCTATACAAAGCATACCGTTCATAGAGATGGAAACGAGAGAGTGCAGAATGTAGTGTTACAGTCAGAGCTAAGGTGTACAGAAAGATCGACTTAATGCAAGCCACGCTCAGCCACTTCCTTTAGTAGCGAGTTCCACTTTGTCACCACTGCCTGGTAAAGAAGTTCCTCCTGAATTCCCTATGGATCTTTCAGTGACTTATCTTGTATTTATGCCCCTAGTTCTGGTATCCCGTTCTCTCCCCTGCCCCCACCCACCCAAAGGATAGGCTGGAGAAATGTTTATACACCAAAACCTTTTTGTAATTTAGAAGATCTTTATCAGATCACTCCTCTAACCCCAGTGTGTTTAACCTTTATCAGAACCCCTCAGTTCTGGTAATATCTTATAATTTGTTTGCAGCGTCTGACCTGTTGCTTTGATGGATGAGAGTGATTTCCTGTTTACTGAATGGTGTCAGACATTAAGTAGATATCCTGGGATGGTGGAATTGTCCTATGAAGAAAGATTGGGTCGACTGGGCCTGTATTCCTTGGAGTTTCGAAGGGGTGTCTTCTTTCCCAGAGGGCTGTGGTAGCTCAATCGTTGAGCATGTTCAAGATAAATCGATAGATTTCTGGATACTGATGATATGAAAGGAAATGAGGATAATAAGGGAAATGGTGTAGGTATAGATGGTCAGTGTGACCTGTTCGAATGGTCCATGACTCTCATAGTCTGCTACTCCTATTTCCAATATTGCTGTGTTAAATTGGGGTATCAGCTTTGCAATTGCTGAACAGAGCCTCGCATATAACACATCGGGAGTATTCAGGGCAGCACGGTGGCTCAGTGGTTAGCGCTGCTGCCTCTCAGCACCAGGGACTCGGGTTCAATTCCGGCCTCGGGTCACTGTCTGTGTGGAGTTTGCACATTCTCCCTGTGTCTGCGTGGGGTTCCTCTGGGTGCTCCGGTTTCCTCCCACACTCCAAAGATGTGCAGGTTAGGTTGATTGGCCATGATAAATTGCCCCTTAGTGTCAGGACGATTAGCAGGGTAACTAAATTGAGTTATGGTGATAGGGCCTGGGTGGGATTATGGTCGGTGCAGACTCAATGGGCCAAATGGCCTCCTCCTGCACTGTAGGGGTTCTATTGTGTGTGCAGTTCTGGGCACCACATCTTAGAAGGGACCAGCTGTCTTGGAGCAGTGTATCGCAGATTTACCAGAATGTTATCAAGCCTCCGAGGATTAGTTTCTGAGGAGAGATTATGTAAAACAGGCTTCTATTTCCTGGAATATGAAAGACTGAGGAATGTTTGATGGAGGCTCTTAAGATTTTCCAAGGAATTGATAAGGTAGAAGGAAAGAAACGGGTTTTCTGTGATTAAGTCGAGGGCAAAGGGCATGACCTTAAAGTCAACCAAGCCAATCAGTGAAGTTAGGTGACACTTGCTCATAGAAAGGTCTGTAAAAATGGAACTCCACTCTGAGTAAAGAAATTGTTCCTGAATTCCCCACTGAATTTCTTGGTAACTGTCAAGTTAAGTTTAGCTATGGTTCAGAGATTTGCAGTAACGAGAGAATGCTGCACTCTGAGGTGCAACTTATCTGAGGCAATGTTAATCTGATCTGTCTTCAAGGCAACATTCTCGAGCAATTAGGGTTGGGCAACAACTGGCAATGCCTATATAGAGTCATAGAGGTTTACAGCATGGAAACAGGCCCTTCGGCCCAACTTGTCCCTGCCACCCTTTCTTTCAAAAATATGATCCACAGTCACTATTTCAAGGAAGTGAATTTCAGTGTTCTCAGGAGTTGGTGGCATAGTAGTGATGCCACAGGATTAGTAATCCAGACTGCTCTGGGGGCATGGGTTCAATTCCCGTCATGTCAGCTGGTGGAATTTAAATTCAATGAATAAATCTGGAATCTATGGTTACCGTGAATTGTCATGAAAATCCATTGAGTTTGCTAATAGCCTTGAGGAAAGGAAATCTATGTGCAACTCCACCAGACCCATTGCAGTCAATCTTAAATTCCCTCTGAAATGGCCCAGCAAGCCAAAGCAATGTTACAAGGAAGTGGATAGACCAACCAGCATCGAACTAGACAACAGATATCAGCAGCAAGCCCAGACCTGCAAAGTCCTAGTCAAAGGGCTTGTGCCAAAATTGGGAGAGCTGTCCTATAGACTAGTCAAGCAACAGCCTGCCATAGTCGTACTTCAGGAATTAAGCTTTACGGACAGTCCCAGACACCACCATCACCATTCCTGTGTATGCCCTATCCCACTGGCAAGTCAGACCCAGCAGAGATGGTGGCACAGTGATATACTGTCAGGAAGCAGTTGCCCTAAGATTCCTCAGATTCACCATGGACTATTCTCCAGAATCAGTTGCATTCTTGGACACGCATCTCCATCAAGGACAGTCACCTCAGCACTTCATTCTACCTCAAGCCCATGGATAACCTCACGATGCTCCACTTCTCCAGCTTCCACCCTAAACACATTAAAGAAGCCATCCCCACATACATATAAAGGATCTGCTCAGACGAAGAGGAACGCAATAGACACCTACAGACGCTGAAAGATGCCCTCGTAAGAACGGGATATAGCGCCCAACTCATTGATTGACAATTCCAACGTGCCACAGCAAAAACCACACCGACCTCCTCAGAAGACGAACATGGGACACGACAGACAGAGTACCCTTCGTCATCCAGTACTACCCCGGAGTGGAGAAACTACGACATGACGATGAACATCTCGCCAAGGCCATCGCCACATTCCAGCTACTTGCCTTCAAACAACCGCCCAACCTCAAACAGACCATTGTTCGCAGCAAACTACCCAGCCTTCAGTTGAACAGCGATCATGACATCACACCCTGCCACAGCAACCTCTACAAGACATGCCGGATCATTGACATGGATACCACCATCTCACAAGGGAACACACCAGGTACACAGTACATACTCATGTGACTCGGCCAATGTTGTCTACCTGCTATGTTGCAGGAAAGAATGTCCCAAGGCGTGATACATCGGCGAGACCATGCAAACGCTACAACAATAGATGAACGGATACTGCATGACAATCACCAGGCAGGAGTGTTCCCTTCCTGTCGGGGAACATTTCAGGAGTCGAGGGCATTCGGCCTCCGATCTTCGGGTAAGTGTTCTCCAAGGCGGCCTTCAAGACACACGACAATGCAGAATCGCCGAGCAGAAACTGATAGCCAAGTTCATCATGCATAAGGACGGCCTCAACCGGGATCTTGGGTTCATGTCATACTATCTGTAACCACCACTTGGCTTGCAAAATCCTAACTGTCCTGGCTTGAGACAATTCACACCTCTTTAATCTGTGAGTATCCCTCTCTCCACACACACTTTGTACCTGTAAAGACTAGCAATCCAACCATTCTTCACATTCCAATCTAATTATCTTGCAGTTGAGTCTTTGTCTATATATGCTGTGTTTGTGAACCTACCTTTCCACTCACCTGATGAAGGAGCAGCGCTCTGAAAATTTGTGATTCCAAATAAACCTTTTGGACTTTAACCTAGTGTTGTGAGACTTCTTACTGTGCCCACCCCAGTCCAACACCGACATCTCCACATTAAGATTCCTCAACATTGATTTTGAACTCCATGAGGTCTCATGACATCAAACATGGGCAAGAAAACCTCTTGCTGATTTTTTAAATTTGATCCCAGGGTGTGGGCATCATTGGCTAGGCCAGCATTTGTTGTCCATACCTAATTGCCCTTCAGAAGGTGGGTAAGCTACAGCGCAGTGCATGTTATAGGTACATTGACAATGTTGTTAGGGAGGGAGTTCCAGGATTTTTCACCCATTGAAGGAACAGCGATATATTTCCAAGTTAAGATAGTGAGTGACTTGGAGGGGAACCTCCAGGTGGTGGTGTTCCCAGTCATCTACTGCCCTTGTCCTTCCAGCTGGTAGAAGTCATGGGTTTGGAAGATGCTGTCGAAGAAGCTTTGGTGAGTTGCCACAGAGCATCTTGTAGATGGTATACGCTGCTGATATTGTGCATCAGTTATGCACGGAGTAAATGTTTAAGGTGTTGGATGAGGTGCCAGTCAAGCGTGTTGTTTTGTCCTGGAAGATATGGAGCTTCTTGAGTGTTGTTGGAGCTGCACCCATCCAGGCAAGCGGGGAGTATTCCATCACACTCCTGACTTGTGCCTTGTAGATGGTGGACAGGCTTTGAGGAGTCAGGAGGTGGGTTTCTCTCCACAGAATTCCCAGCCACTGGCCTGCTCTTGTAGCCACAGTATTTATTTGGCAGGTCCAGTTCAGTTTCTGATCAGTGACAAGCCCAGGACATTGATAGGGGGGGATTCAGCAATGGTAACGCCATTGAATGTCAAGGAGAGATGATTTGATCCTCTCTTGTTGGAAATAGCCATTGCTGGCACTTGTGGCAGGAATGTTACTTACCACTTATCAGCCCAAATCTGAATGTTATCCATGTCTTGCTGCATTTGGACATGGACTACTTCATGGGTGTACCTACAGGTGGAGATGGTGGAGCAGTGTTATTGTTGCTGGACTAAATTCAGAGACCGAAGGTAATGCTCTGTGGCAACAAAAACAGAAAATGCTGGAAAATCTCAGCAGGTCTGACAGCATCTGTGGAGAGAGAATAGAGCCAACGTTTCAAGTCTCAATGACCCTTTGTAATGCTCTGCAGACCCGGATTCAAATTCAATACCAAACTCTGGAATTAAAAGTCTACTGATGACCATGAAACCATTGTCGATTGCTGTAATAATCCATCTGGTTCACTAATATCCTTTAGGGAAGGAAAGCTGCCATCCTTATTGAGTCTGGCCTGCATGTGACTCCAGAACCACTGCAATGTGGTTGATTCTTGCAAGCCTAGCAAGCCACATAGTTGTACTCAATCGTTACAGAAGGAATGAAACTTGATGAACCCCCGATATCAACCGAGGCATCGGAAATGACAATGGCCCTGTCAACCCTGAAAAGTGCTCCATACTAACGGCCGGGGGCTTGTGCCAAAATTGGGAGAGCTATCTCTCAGCCTGGTCAAACAACAACCTGCTGCGTTTCAAGAAGGCAGCTCACCACCACCTTCTCCAGGGCTGATAGGAATGGGAAATAAATACTGTCCCAGCCAGAGACACCCACATCTTGCGAATGAATTTTTAAAACTAAGAAAAAAAACTCATTTTCAATGAGGCAAGAGTAGATTCGAGAACGGTTTGTGGTGGTGGGGGGGAGATTCAGATTGTGTTTGTGATATGGGCAAGTTATTTTTTTTATTTCTCTGCATTTATCCAGCGCTCTCTGGCTATCCTCCAATGTCCTGCATCCTATAAGCTTCAGCTGATCTAAAACTCTACTGCCCTCATCCTAACTCACAGCAGACATGTTCACCCGTCACTCCCGTGCTGACAGACCAGCATTGGCTCCTGGTTAAGCAGTGCCTCAATTTCAAAATTCTCATCCTTATTTTTGAATCTTTGCATGGCCTCACCACTCCTTATTTCTGTATCTCCTGAAGTCCCAGACTCTCTAAGATCTATGCAGTCCTCATCTTTGTGGGTGTCTCTGGCTGGGACAGTATTTATTTCCCATTCCTATCAGCCCTGGAGAAGGCGGTGGTGAGCTGCCTTCTTGAAACGCTGCAGTCCCTGAGGTGTAGGTACACAGTGCTGTTAGGGAAGGAGTTCCAGGATTTTGACCCATGACAGATACTCATCCTTGCTTTTGGGATCCATGCATTTTGCTGCCTTGGATGAAAGCTCCCCTTAAACCTCGACTCCCCCTCTCTGCTTTAAGATGCTCTTAAACATCTGTCTTCATCAGGACTTGTTCATCTGTAACCAATACCACCATAATAAGGGCGGCACGGTAGCACAGTGGTTAGCACTGCTGCTTCACAGCTCCAGGGACCTGGGTTCGATTCCCGGCTTGGGTCACTGTCTGTGTGGAGTTTGCACATTCTCCTCGTGTCTGCGTGGGTTTCCTCCGGGTGCTCCGGTTTCCTCCCACAGTCCAAAGATGTGCGGGTTAGGTTGATTGGCCATGCTAAAAATGGCCCCTTAGAGTCCTGAGATGTGTAGGTTAGAGGAATTGGCGGGTAAATATGTAGGGATATGGGGGTAGGGCGTGGGTGGGATTGTGGTCGGTGCAGACTCGATGGGCCGAATGGCCTCCTTCTGCACTGTAGGGTTTCTATGATAACTGGATAAAAGCAAATTATTGCGGATGCTGGAATCTGAAACCAAAAGAGAAAATGCTGGAAAATCTCAGCAGGTCTGGCAGCATCTGTAAGGAGAGAAAAGAGCTGATGTTTTGAGTCCAGATGACCTTTTGTTGGCCATCTGGACTCGAAACATCGGATCTTTCTCCTTCCAGATGCTGCCAGTCCTGCTGAGATTTTCCAGCATTTTCTCTTTTGGCCACCATATATGGCACAGTGTCAGTTTTTTCTCCAGTTATATTTCTATGAGCACCTTGGGATGTTTTGCTGCCATACATGTTATTATCATTTCTCTTACAAAATTATCTTTTTTAAAAACAAGTCTTCTTTCTTTGCCTTTTATAATAGGCTATGTCTGGTCTGCTGTAACACCTCCTGACCTGAGGGTGGTGCCATTTACTAGCAGTAGCTTCAACACTGATCAATGATAGAACCATGTAGCACAGAAGGAGGCCATTCAGCCCTTGCAGGTCATTTGAGAGCTATTCCATTAATCTCACTCCCTTGCTCTTTCCATACAGCCCCGCATTTTGTTTGCCAATCTTCTTAAATCTGTGTACTCTGACTATCGAGCCTCCTGCCAATTTCTCCCTATTTACTCTATCAAAAGCCCTCATGATTTTGAATGCCATCTCCTCTTAACATTCTCTTCCCTAAGGAGAACAATCCCAGCTCCTCCAGCCGCCCCACCTAACAACTGAAACCCAGGACAGAAAGCATGCGACTTGCTCTTCCGCCAGCTGTGGGATTACCAACTGTTTAACTCGAGATAGGAGAGAGATGTGTTTAGATGTGCTTGGTGTATCTCTCCCTCCCCCGCATCCCTCCCTTCTCTCGCTAGCTCTGAGTCAGAAGGTCATGGGTTCAGTTCACAGACTTCAGCACAGGTCTAGGCTGACACTGCATTGCAGTACTGAGGGAGTGCTCCACTGTCTTCCAGTTGAGGCCCTGTCTACTCTCTCAGGTGGAATTTTAGGGTCTCATGGTCACTATTTTGAAGAAGAGTCACGGACTCCTTGGTATCCTGGAGCCAATATTTATCTCGCAAACAGCATCACTAAAACTGAATGTCACGTTTGGGGGATCTTGCTGTGCACAGGTGTTTTCTCCATTATCACAGTGACTACACTTCATAGAAGTGTGTGATTGGCTGTAAAGTGCTGAGCTAGTGTGAAATGCACTATGGAAATGCTGGTCCAGTCTTCATTATGATTTTCCGACATGCCAGTGCCTCAGGTTTACAAACAGGGTGGTCACAGGTGGGCAGCAGCTCGGGTTGAGAGGAGTGGGGAGCAGGGGGCATGCGGCAAGATTCTTTGGTTGTGTTTGCTGTCCAGTGACCCCAGTTGGAAAAAAATCTGCGCGGGTATCATCACGAGAGACAGGATTTGCTGTTGCTTGTTTCCACCCCACTCACAGTTAAACATCCCTCTGGCAGTAAGGTGTAGGTTTTTGCAGGCAGAGGAGTGCCCCTGGTGTTCATGTCATGAGCTGCAGGGTAGGGTGGGGACTGAGGATGTTTTATTTCATCGGTCAAGCATGCTCCTGTCTTTACAACGTCTTAACCATGTCTCATTTTGATGGTGTTAATTGCCTGCCTGCGCCTGGGCTGCCATGGGCAATGGATGCAGCAAACCCTCCTTTATGTCGTCTGTACTGCCAGCCCCTGCTTCACATGTGGTCAGCGCTTCCCTCAGGAAAATGAAAAAAAAATTAAAAATAAGCCTCATCCATGTGTAGCTAATAATTGAGCTCCCCACAATGCCAGCTGACATCCCTCTGTCTCGGAGCCCTCTGGTCTGTCCTTGGACTTATTTTCCTTTTAACATCTTCCAAGGCCTTAAACCTATTTCCTGTTTTCATTCTCATTAAATGATTTGGGAAAACCACTTTCTCTCAGTCTTTATCCATCTCTCTCTCCCTCTCTCTCTCTCTCTCTCTCTCTCACACTCACTCTCTGTTTCTATCAGTCACTCCCTTTGTATCTCTCTGTCTCTCTCTTTCTAACTCTCTCTGTTTCCCTGACTGCATCTCTCATTCTTTCTGTGTCTCTCTGCCTGGCTTTGGTCTCTCTATCCCTCTGTCTCTGTCCATGTCTCTGCTAATCTCTCTCTCTCTATCTCTCTTGAATAACATTCACGGGTATTGGCCAAGTGCTGGTAAGTTGGATTAGCTAGGTAGGTCAGGTATTTCTCATGTGCCGGTGAAGACTCGATGGGCCAAAGGGCCTCATCTGCATTGTGTGATCCTGTGTCCCTGACCATGACTCTGTCTCTCTCTCTCTCTTTCTCTCTATCTCTGTCCATGTCTCTCTCTCTCTCTGTCCATGTCTCTCTGTCTCTGTCCATGCCTGTCTCTCTCTCTGTCCATGTCTCTCTGTCTCTGTCCATGCCTGTCTCTCTCTCTCTCTTTGTATTTCTGTCCGTACCTCTGTCTCTCTCTGCCTGTCTCTCTGTCTCTGTGCATGGCTGTGTGTGTGTGTGTTTCTGTCTCGCTCTGGCTCTCTCTCTCCATGTCTCTGTCTATCTCTCTCTAGCTGTCTCTCTGACTCTGTGGGCAACACGGTGGCACAGTGGTTAGCACTGCTGCCTCACAGCGCCAGGGGCCTGGGTTCAATTCCTGGCTTGGGTCACTGTCTGTGTGGAGTTTTGCACGTTTTCCCCGTGTCTGCGTGGATTTCCTCCAGGTGCTCCGGTTTCCTCCCACAGTCTGAAAGACATGCTGGTTAGATGCATTGGCCCGAACAGGCACCAGAGTGTGGCGACTAGGGGAATTTCACAGTAACTTCATGGCAGTGTTAATGTAAGCCTTACTTGTGACTAATAAATAAACTTTACTTTACTCTGTCAATGTCTGTGTGTGTCACTCTCTTTGTCCATGTCTGTATCCCTCTTTTTCTGGCCCTCTCTCTCTCTCTCTCTCTGTTCATGTCTCTGTCTCCAGCTCTCTTTCTCTCCCTAATTCTGTGTCTCTGTCCATCTCTCTCTCTCTCTCTGGCTCTTTGTCTCTGCTGAGTATTTATTTCCTCTTATGGCCCCTGAGCAACTTTCCATCTCCCAGTCACCAGACTCTGTGTTTATATGATGACAACTAGAGTTGTTACATCCACTGGATGATCCTGTCTGTAACATAGGGATTGCCAACCACTTGTCCAGAGCTCCAACTCTCTTAAGAAGCTTGGCACCATCCAGGATAAAGCAGCCCCTTTGATTGGCACCCTGCAATATCCTAACTACGTGAGGAGTTACAAGAACATAAGAACTAGGAGCAGGAGTAGGTCATCTGGCCCCTCGAGCCTGCTCCGCCATTCAATAAGATCATGGCTTATCTTTTTGTGGACTCAGCTCCACTTACCCGCCCGCTCACCATAACCCTTAATTCCTTTACTGTTCAAAAATGTATCTATCCTTGCCTTAAAAACATTCAATGAGGTAGCCTCAACTGCTTCACTGGGCAGGGAATTCCACAGATTCACAACCCTTTGTGTGAAGAAGTTCCTCCTCAACTCCGTCCTAAATCTGCTTCCCCTTATTTTGAAGCTATGTTCCCTCGTTCTAGTTTCACCCTCCAGTGGAAACAACCTCCCTGCTTCTATCTTATCTATTCCCTTCATTATTGTGGGTTTTAACAAAAAGGAAAAACCTGCAGTGTACAGAGTACAAACTGAAAGTATAACAGTAGCCTGTGACAACACCCTAATGACATCACCACCAAATCATCTAATCAGGTCTTAAAGCAACCTGCAACCTTTTTAAATATATAACATCCCTCCCCCTTTAGTTCTGTGGTTATGACAACAAATTACTACGATGTTAAACACAGGATCAATAATACTCCAGACACAGTACGGTGCATCATTAATCATTATACACAGTCAATAAGAAAGTCAATCAAGGGGACGTTTATTCCTCTTGGGTTGTATACAACATTCTGAAATCTGGCTGTCCTTGACCCTGGAAGTATGATTTGGAACTTCAGTCGACACTTCTTCTCTTGGAGCTAATTCTGCATCATTCTCACGTGGTACAGGAGCAAAAACACAACCATCAGGCAACTCAGATTCCACATAGTCTTCCATGGCAGTATTCACAACACTAGGGACTAAAGAAGTTGGTGCTTTTGGAGATGGTTCTGAGAAAACATCTCGAGATGACAGCAATTGGTCAGCACTGTGTCGCCAAACTGGCTCATCTTCAATTTGAACCGTGTCAGCAATTGGAGCTGTTTCTGCTGAAATTATAGCCGGGACGTATTTCTCACTCGTGGCATAATTACACACTAACACTCACTCTCCTTGTTGAAATGTGTGTTGTTTTGCCTTCACTTCTTGTCTAGCAACTTGAGATTGTTGTTAACGCTCTATTATCTCTGAAATTTCTGGAAGTAATAACGAATCAAACGTAGTTCTCAGCTTTCTGTTTAAGAGGAGAAATGCGAATGAACTTTGGGTAGTTGCATGAGGAGTGTTTCTATAAGATACCAAAAAGCTATTCACATGACGTGATAACGAACCTTGCTCTTTTGAAACTTTTAAAGAATGTTTCCGGGATTGTAGAAATCTTTCAGCTAATCCACTTGTTGCTGGATGATAAGGTGCAGATTTTATTCGCTGAATACCATTTACTTTGAGATAATCTTCAAACTCTTGTGAAGCAAACTGTGATCCATTATCCTTGACAATCTGTTCCGGTTTAGCAAATCTTGCAAAAGTATTGTCAAGTTTTTCAATGGTTTGTTCTGATGTACTGGATCACACCATCACCTTTGGCCACTTTGAGTGCGCATCAATTATGACTAAGAACATGTAACCCTCAAACAGACCAGTAAAGTCTACATGCAACAGTTGCCATGGCATTTTCATAGAATCGCGACAGTGCAGAAGGAGGCCATTTGGCCCATCAAGTCTGCATTGAACCCCTAATCCACCTTACCTACACAACTTTGATCATTAAGGGGCAATTTAGCATGGCTAATGCACGTGACATGCACATTTTTGGACATTTTAGGCTGCTCCCAAGGGTGTAAAGGAGACAGCGGTGGTGTATTTCTTATTCGTGGACAGGATCGACGCTGTCCCAGTTTTTCTTCAATCTGAGCACCCAGACCCAGCCACAAAAAATAACTACGGGCTAATTCCTTAATCCAGACGATACCACTCTTCCACACAGACTAGGAGGAATGATCACTCGATTCCACACAATGGACACCCGCCTTGGTCGGTTAGCTCAGGTTTTCTTGACACATATGGTTTCAAATCAGGATGAAATCAGGTGTACGATGCGTTTCAGCTACGGTTCCTTTCAATACCACATCCATCACCTTTCCCATCCTGGGACCATTTCTGATGTGAACTTGAGAAGCTGTCACAGGCAAATGATCCACTAGCGAAAAATAAAGAATATTAGCAAAACTAGTTGATGGTATCTACTCAACAGGTAAAGGTAAGCGTGATAATGCATCAGCATTACTATGGCACTCTGACTGACGAAACTTTATATCATCAGAATGTGCAGATAGGATCAGTGACCATCTTTGCAATCGACTAGCAGCTATCCATAGAATCTCTACAGTACAGAGGAGGTCATTCATCCTATCAAGTCTGCACTGACACTCCAAAAGAACATTTTACCAGGCCCCATCCTCCCTCTCCCCTATCCCCATGCATTTACCAAGCAAATCCATCTAACTTACACATCTGCGGAGTGTGGGAGGAAACAGAAGGAAACTCACGCAGACTTGGAGAGAATGTGCAAACTGCACACAGGCAGTCACCCAAGGCTGGAATTGAACCTGGGTCCCTAGCGCTGTGGGGCAGCAGTGCTAAGCACTGTGCCACCGTGCCGCCCCTATGGCGGTATGCCTTTATATGGCCCAAAAGTAGAAGTTGAGGGTCGATGATCAGTCAATAATGTGAAATGACAACTATATAAATACTGATGAAACCTTTGTACGCCAAACATTATCCTCAGTGCTTCTTTTTCTAGCTGAGCATAGTTACATTCAGCACCAGTCAGAGTACATGAAGCAAAAGCTATTGGTCATTCCCCTGAAGGCACAATATGTGAAACTACTCCATAAGGTAATGTGTCACAAGCGAGCAGTAAATGAACCAATGCTTCAAAGCATCTTTGACATCCTTGTATGCTTTCTTACATTCTGTTGTCCAGTCCTGTGACTGTTTCACACATTGTAAATTATGCAGTGGTTTCAATAATGTAGCTAAGTTATGGTAGAGGCGGCTGAGGGACTTCACTGGTGCATTCTAGGAGAGGTCGGCCCGGCAACATCTACCAAGAAGTGGGAAGGAGCGGCGAGCCCGAAACGCTACAATAGTGTTTCCCTCCCTCCCTCCCTCCCTCCTCTAACCAAAAAAAAGGCCACTGTGAGAAGATAAAAGTGAAGCTAAGAGTTTTATAAATTTTCTTAAATAATTTAATTTGTACTCGAAATGTCGGTCAGTGGGGTTAAGTGCTGCACTTATGAGATGTGGGAGATCCGTGATGCTTCCAACATCTCGGACGACTATGTCTGCAGGAAGTGCACCCAATTGCAGCTCCTTACAGACCGCATGGATAGGTTGGAGCAGCAGTTGGATGCACTTAGGAGCATGAAGGTGACGGAAAACATCATAGATAGGAGCTTTAGAGACGTGGTCACACCCAAGGTGCAGCAAGATATATGGGTGACCGCTAGAAGGGGCAGGCAGTCAGTGCAGGAATCCCTGTGATCACCCCCCTCTCTAACAAATATACCATTTTGGATACTGTTGGGGGAGATGGCCCATCAGGGGATAACAGCAGCAGCAGCCAAAGCAGTGGCACAATGGCTGGCTCTGTTGTTGAGCAGGGAGGGACAAAGAGGACGAGAGCAATAGTTATAGGGAACTCTATAGTGAAGGGTGCAGTTATGCGCTTCTGGGGACATGAAAGAGACTCCAGGATGGTATGTTGCCTCCCTGGTGCCAGGGTCCAGGATATCTCTGAACAGACAGAAAGCATTCTGAAGGGAGAGGGTGAACAGCCAGAGGTCGTGGTACATATTGGTACTAACGACATAGGCAGGAAGAGTGATGAGGTCCTGCAGCAGCAGTTTAGCGAGTTAGGTAGAAAGTTAAAAAGCAGGACCTCTAGGGTTGTAATCTCAGGATTACTCCCTGTGCCACGTGCTAGTGAGGCCAGGAATAGGAAGATAGTGCAGCTCAACATGTGGCTAAACAGCTGGTGTAGGAGGGAGGGTTTCAGATATCTGGACCATTGGGGTCTCTTCAGGGGAAGGTGGGACCTGTACAAGAAGGACAGGTTGCATCGAAACTGGAAAGGCATAAATATTCTAGCCGGGAGGTTTGCTATTGTCACACGGGAGGATTTAAACTAGTTTGGCAGGGGGGTGGAAACCAAAGCAAAGGTGAATTAACTGAAGGGGAACCAGAGAGTAGGGCCAGTAAGACTCAGAGAAAGAGCAGGCAGGGTGTAGTTGCTAATCAAAGAGTGTCAGGTGGACTGAAGTGCATTTGTTTCAATGTAGGAAGTGTCACAGGTGAGGCAGATTAACTTAGAGCTTGGATTAGTACTAGGAACTATGATGCTGTTGCCATTACAGAGTCTTGGTTAAGGGAAGGACAGGATTGGCAGCTTAACATTCCAGAATTTGGTTTGATTAGTAAGTTTGCGGATGACACAAAGGTTGGTGGATTTGCGGATAGCGATGAGGACTATCAGAGGATACAGCAGGATATAGATCAATTGGAGACTTGGGCGGAGGGAGAGATGGCAGATGGAGTTTAATCTGGACAAATGTGAGGTAATGCATTTTGGAAGGTCTAATACAGATAGGAAATATACAATAAATGGCAGAACGCTTAAGAGTATTGATAGGCAAAGGGATCTGGGTGTACAGGTACACAGGTCACTGAAAGTGGCAACACAGGTGGAGAAGGTAGTCAAGAAGGGATACAGCACGCTTGCCTTCATCGCCCGAGGCATCGAGTTTAAAAATTGGCAAGTCATGTTGCAGCTTTATAGAACCTTAGTTAGGCCGCACTTGGAATATAGTGTTCAATTCTGGTCGCCACACTACCAGAAGGATGTGGAGGCTTTGGAGAGGGTACAGAAAAGATTTACCAGGATGTTGCCTGGTAAGGAGGGCATTAGCTTTGAGGAGAGATTGGAGAAACTTGGTTTTTCTCACTGGAACGACGGAGGTTGAGGGGGCGACCTGATAGAAGTTTCTAAGATTATGAGAGGCATGGATAGAGTGGATAGTCAGAATCTTTTTCCCAGGGTGGAAGAGTCAATTACTAGGGGGCACAGGTTTAAGATGCGAGGGCAAGGTTTAAAGGAGATGTACGAGGTAGGTTTTTTACACAGAGAGTAGTGGGTGCCTGGGAATCGCTGCCGGGGGAGGTAGTGGAAGCGGATACGATAGTGAGTTTTAAGGGGTGTCTTGACAAGTACACGAATAGGATGGGAATAGAGGGATATGGTCCCCGGAAGGGTAGAGGGTTTTAGTTCAGTCGGGTAGCATGGTCGGTGCAGGCTTGGAGGGCCGAAGGGTCTGTTCCTGTGCTGTAATCTTCTTTGTTCTTTGATACAGATGTTTCAGGCGGGATAGAGGGGGATGTAAAAGGGGTGGGGGAGTTGCACTACTGGTTAAAGAGAATATCACAGCTGTACTGCGGGAAAACACCTCGGAGGGCTCATACAGCGAGGCAATATGGGTAGAGCTCAGGAATAGGAAGGGTGTAGTCACAAAGTTGGGGGTTTACTATAGGCCACCCAAAAGCCAGCAGGAGATAGAGGAACAGATATGTAGGCAGATTTTGGCAAGGTGTAAAAGTAACAGGGTTGTTGTGGTGGGAGATTTTAACTTCCCCCATATTGACTGGGACTCACTTAGCGCTAGGGGCATGGATGGGGCAGAGTTTGTAAGGAGCATCCAGGAGGGCTTCTTGGAACAGTATGTAGATAGTTCAACTAGGGAAGGGGCCATACTGGACCTGGTATTGGGGAATGAGCCCGGCCAGGTGGTCGACATTTCAGTAGGGGAGCAGTTCGGGAACAGTGACCACAATTCAGTAAGCTTTAAGGTACTGATGGATAAAGAAAAGTGTAGTCCTCAAGTTAAGGTGCTAAACTGGGGGAAGGCTAATTACAACAATGTTTGGCAGGAACTGAAGAATGTAGATTTGAGGCAGATGTTCGAGGGCAAATCAACCTCTGGGGCATGTGGGAGGCAAGTGCAAGTTGATAGGGATTCAGGACCAGCACATTCCTGGAAGGATGAAGGATAAGCATGGCAAGTTTTGGGAACCTTGGATAACCAGAGATATTGTGAGCCTAGTCAAAGAGAAAAGGGAAACATTTGTCAAAGCTAGGAGGCTGGGAACACATGAAGCAAGTGTAGAATACAAGGAAAGTAGAAAGAAACTTATGCAAGGGGTAAGGAGCGCTAAAAGGGGTCATGAAAAATCATTGGCCAGCAGGATTAAGGAAAATCCCAAGGCTTTTTATGCATATATAAAGAGCAAAAGGGTAGCCAAGGAGGGGGTTGGCCCACTCAAGGACAAGGGAGGGAATCTATGCGTGGAGCCAGAGGAAATGGGTGAGGTATTAAATGAGGACTTTGCATCAGTATTCACCAAAGAGAAGGACTTGGTGGATGATGAATCTGGGAAAGGGTGTGTAGATAGTTTGAGTCATGTTGAGATCAAAAAGGAGGAGGTATTGGGGTTTTTGAGAAACATTAAGGTAGACAAGTCCCCAGGGCCTGATGGGATATACCCCAAAACACTGAGAGAGGCAAAGGAGGATATTGCTGGGGCCTTGAGAGAAATCTTTGTATCCTCACTGACTACCTGAAGAAGGGGCTCAGAGCCTCGAAAGCTTGTGTGGCTTTTGCTACCAAATAAACCTGTTGGACTTTAACCTGGTGTTGTTAAACTTCTTACTGTGTTTACCCCAGTCCAACGCCGGCATCTCCACATCATGACTACAGGGGAGGTACCAGAGGATTGGAGAATAGCCAATGTTGTTTCTTTGTTTAGGAAGGATAGCAAGAATAATCCAGGTAATTACAGGCCGGTGAGCCTTACATCAGTGGTAGGGAAATTATTGGAGAGGATTCTTCGAGACAGGATTTGCTCACACTTGGAAATAAGTGGACGTATTAGTGAGAGGCAACATGGTTTTGTGAAGGGAAGGTCATGTCTTACTAACTTGATCGAGTTTTTCAAGGAAGTGACGAAGATGATTGATGAGGGTAGGGCAGTGGATGTTGTCTACATGGACTTCAGTAAGGCCTTTGACAAGGTCCCTCATTGCAGACTGGTGCAGAAGGTGAAGTCGCATGAGATCAGAGGTGAGCTGGCTAGGTGGATACAGAACTGGCTCGGTCATAGAAGACAAAGGGTAGCAGTGGAAGGGTGTGTTTCTGAATGGAGGGCTGTGACAAGTGGCATTCCTCAGGGATCAGCGCTGTGACCGTTGCTGTTTGTAATATATATAAATGATTTGGAGGAAAATGTAACTAGTTTGATTAGTAAGTTTGTGGACAACACAAAGGTTGGTGGATTTGCGGATAGCGATGAGGACTATCAGAGGATACAGCGGGATATAGATCAGTTGGAGACTTGGGCGGAGGGAGAGATGGCAGATGGAGTTTAATCTGGACAAATGTGAGGTAATGCATTTTGGAAGGTCTAATACAGATAGGAAATATACAGTAAATGGCAGAACGCTTAAGGGTATTGATAGGCAAAGGGATCTGGGTGTACAGGTACACAGGTCACTGAAAATGGCAACACAGGTGGAGAAGGTAGTCAAGAAGGGATACAGCACGCTTGCCTTCATCGCCCGAGGCATCGAGTTTAAAAATTAGCAAGTCATGTTGCAGCTTTATAGAACCTTAGTTAGGCCGCACTTGGAATATAATGTTCAATTCTGGTCGCCACACTACCAGAAGGATGTGGAGACTTTGGAGAGTGTACAGAAAAGATTTACCAGGATGTTGCCTGGTATGGAGGGCATTAGCTATGAGGAGAGGTTGGAGAAACTTGGTTTGTTCGCACTGGAACAACGGAAGTTGAGGGGTGACCTGATAGAAGTCTACAAGATTATGAGGGGCATGGACAGAGTGAATAGTCAGAAGCTTTTTTCCAGGATGGAAGAGTCAATTACTAGGGAGCACAGGTTTAAGGTGCGAGGGGCAAGGTTTAAAGGAGATGTACAAGGCAGATTTTTTACACAGAGGATGGTGGGTGCCTGGAACTCGCTGCCGGGGGAGGTAGTGGAAGTAAATATGATAGTGACTTTTAAGGGACGTCTTGACAAATACATGAATAGGATGGGAATAGAAGGATATGGTCCATAGAACCATAGAAAATTACAGCTCAGAAACAGGCCTTTTGGCCCTTCTTGTCTGTGCCGAACCATTTTTTGCCTAGTCCCACTGACCTGCACTTGGACCATATCCCTCCACACCCCTCTCATCCATGAACCCGTCCACGTTTTTCTTAAATGTTAAAAGTGACCCTGCATTTACCACTTTATCCGGCAGCTCATTCCACACTCCCACCACTCTCTGCGTGAAGAAGCCCCCCCTAATATTCCCCTTAAACTTTTCTCCTTTCACCCTTAACCCATGCCCTCTGGTTTCTTTCTCCCCTAGCCTCAGCGGAAAAAGCCTGCTTGCATTCACTCTATCTATACCCATCAAAATCTTATACACCTCTATCAAATCTCCCCTCAATCTTCTACGCTCCAGGGAATAAAGTCCCAATCTATTCAATCTCTCTCTGTAACTCAGCTTCTCAAGTCCCGGCAACATCCTTGTGAACCTTCTCTGCACTCTTTCAACCTTATTTACATCCTTCCTGTAACTAGGTGACCAAAACTGTACACAATACTCCACATTCGGCCTCACCAATGCCTTATATAACCTTACCATAACTTTTATACTCGATACTCCGATTTATAAAGGCCAATGTACCAAAGGCACTCTTTACGACCCTATCCACTTGTGACGTCACTTTTAGGGAATTCTGTATCTGTATTCCCAGATCCCTCTGTTCCACTGCACTCTTCAGAGTCCTACCATTTACCCTGTACGTTCTACTTTGGTTTGTCCTTCCAAAGTGCAATATCTCACACTTGTCTGCATTAAATTCCATTTGCCATTTTTCAGCCCATTTTTCTAGTTGGTCCAAATCCCTCTGCAAGCTTTGAAAACCTTCCTCACTGTCCACTACACCTCCAATCTTTGTATCATCAGCAAACTTGCTGATCCAATTTACCACATTATCATCCAGATCATTGATATGGATGACAAACAACAATGGACCCAACACCGATCCCTGCGGCACACCACTAGTCACAGGCCTCCACTCATAGAAGCAATCCTCCACAACCACTCTCTGGCTTCTTCCAGCTGTGTCTTATAAGTTCTGTTTGTGAACAGAATTCCCACTCACCTGAAGAAGGGGCTCAGAGCCTCGAAAGCTTGTGTGGCTTTTGCTACCAAATAAACCTGTTGGACTTTAACCTGGTGTTGTTAAACTTCTTACTGTGTTCTTCCATTGAGCCAGTGTCTAATCCAATTTACTACCTCCCAATGTATACCTAGCGACTGAACCTTCCTAACTAACCTCCCATGAGGGACCTTGTCAAAGGCCTTGCTGAAATCCAGGTACACAACATCCACCGCCTTCCCTTCATCCACTTTCCTGGTAACCTCCTCGAAAAACTCTAATAGATTGGTCAAACATGACCTACCACGCACAAAGCCATGTTGACTCTCCCTAATAAGTCCCTGTCTATCCAAATATTTGTAGATCCTATCCCGTATCACACCTTCCAATAACTTGCCCACCACCGACGTCAAACTTACTGGCCTATAATTTCCCGGATTTCTTTTGGAACCTTTTTTAAACAACGGAACAACATGAGCCACCCTCCAATCATCCGGCACCTCCCCCGTGAATACTGACATTTTAAATATGTCTGCCAGGGCCCCTGCAAGTTCAACACTAGCTTCCCTCAAGGTCCGTGGGAATACCCTGTCTGGTCCTGGGGATTTATTCACTCTGATTTGCCTCAAGACAGCGAGCACCTCCTCCCCTTTAATCTGTAAAGGTTCCATGACCTCCCTACCAGTTTGTCCTATTTCCGTAGACTCCATGCCCGTTTCCTCAGTAAATATGGATGCAAAAAAACATTTAGTATCTCCCCCATCTCTTTTGGTTCCATACACAGTCTACCACTGTGGTCTTCAAGAGGACCAATTTTATCCCTCACTATCCTTTTGCTCCTCACATACCTATAGAAGCTCTTTGGATTTTCCTTCACTCTGTCTGCCAAAGCAACCTCCTCGAGGTTTATGACTAAACCCCCGTCCCCGGAAGGGTAGGGGGTTTTAGTTCAGTCGGGCAGCATGGTCGGTGCAGGCTTGGGGGGCCAAAGGGCCTGTTCCTGTGCTGTAATTTTCTTTGTTCTTTGTTCAGATCAAATTTGCCATAATAATTTACCAGGACGAGAAAGGACCTCAATTGCATCATATTCGTTGAACATGGTGCTTCTAAAATAGTGTCCATATTTTTAGGTGCTTTATGTTGGCCTTTACTATCAATAATGTGACCCAAATACTGGACTAACGTCTGGAAAAAGTCACACTTCCCTATCTTGGACAGACCGTGTGCTTGAAGACATTCCAATGTTGCTTCTAAATTACTCAAATGCTCCTGTTCACTGGACCCTTTAATAGAATAACATTCAGGTAATATTGTACATCAGAGATACCACTTCAAATCTGATCCATCGATCTTTGGAGTACGGCTGGTGCAAACATTATTCCAAGGTGCGATTTTTCAAAAACAACTGTGCCCGTCGGTCTTTTGGGCGAGCTTAGTAAAATGAATTTCTGGAATTCTGTGCAGCAGAGGCTGTCAGGGGATTTACGCTGGATGGAGTAATGATGGTGATGTCAGAAAACATGAAGGACAGGCCCCATGGGCAACAGGAGAAAGGGAAGACCGCAAGAAACTACAAAATGTGAATGTAGCCCAATCCATCACGCAAACCAGCCTCCCATTCATTGACTCTGTCTACACTTCCCGCTGCCTCGGCAAAGCAGCCAGCATAATTAAGGACCCCACACACCCCGGGTATTCTTTCTTCCAGCTTATTCCGTCGGGAAAAAGATACAAAAGTCTGAGGTCACATATCAACTGACTTAAGAACAGCTTCTTCCTTGCTGCCATCAGACTTTTGAATGGGCCTACCTTGCATTGAGTGGATCTTTCTCTACGGCTAGCGATGACTGTAACACTACATTGTGCACTCTCTCGTTTCCTTCTCTATGAGTGGCATGCTTTGTCTGTATAGCGCGCAGGAAACAATACTTTTCACTGTATGTTAATACATGTGACAAAATTAATTCCAATCAGATCGAAGACTAGTGTAAAATGAAGAGTCTCCCTCATCTGTATCTCACTGAGGGAACAATGAAGCACTTCTGTACACACTTTCTGCTCTCCTTTTTATCATTTTTATTTTCCAACCTGCTTTTCACACAGGAGTGTAATGTATTTTCACTTTCCCGTGTTAGTGCCACGGTTCCTTCTTGCCTATCAGTAACAGTGTTGTGACTGACTGCGCTGTTGCAATCTCCTGCCTGCCTGCAGTACGTGACAGTTTTCAAGTGGGCTATTTATAAAATCTATTTTTTGCTTGCAGCATTTTTGGTCTTTGTTGCTCAAAGAATGCAGGAATAGCTCAACTGGACAAAGCAGGCATTATGGGCCTGTCATTAATGCAGGGCACCATTTGTGATGAGCTTCAATCCCTTTCTGGTATATTCAATCCACCACAGCGAGCGACAGTGTCCTCAGGATCCCCTGTGTGAATGAAGCCACGAGTCAGCTGTGACTCAGGGAGCAGCATTCCCCCTTCATTGCCCCCCAAATTAGAAAGCTGTCACAGCTTGGTATGGGCTCCTGCCCTGTCCAAGACCACAAGAAACTACAAAAGGTCCATCACACAAACCAGCCTCCCATCCATTGACTTTGTCTACACTTCCCACTGCCTCGGCAAAGCAGCCAGCATAATCACGGACCCCACACACCCCGGACATTCCCTTTTCCACCTCCTTCGGTCGGGAAAAAGATACAAAGTCTGAGGACACGTACCAACTGACTCAAGAACAGCTTCTTCCCTGCTGCTGTCAGACTTTTGAATGGACCTACCTTGCATTAAGTTGATCTTTCTCTGCACCCTAGCTATGACCGTAACACTACATTCTGCACTCTCTCGTTTCCTTCTCTATGAACGGTATGCTTTGTCTGTATAGCGCACAAGAAACAATACTTTTCACTGTATGTTAATACATGTGACAATAATAAATCAAACCAAAACAAAATCACCCTAGAATCTCAGGCACATGGAGGTGATGGCCTAGTGGTGTTATCGCCAGACTATTAATCCGGAAACTCAGTTAATGTTCTGGGGACCAGGGTTCGAATCCCGCCACGGCAGATGGTGGAATTTGAATTCAATAAAAATATCTGAAATTAAGAATGATGACCATGAAACCATTGTCGATTGTTGGAAAAATCCACCTGGTTCACTAATCCATCAAAGATGCCAAAAGACAGTACCGGACCAAGTCAGAGCCCCAGGCTTGTCAGACCGACCCCCGCCGACTATGACAAGGTCTGCAAGACATAACAGGCTACGAGATGAAGGCATGTAAAATCGCCGGCTCCAACACACCCCTCCCTGATGAGCTCAGTGCATTCGACATCCGTTTTGAGCAAGAGGTCAGCAAGAACATGCCCTCCACCCTGGAAGCCCTGGATGAACCTGTATCTGGGGTCACCATTGCAGATGTCAGAGCAGCTTTCTTGAAGGTCAACCCACAGAAAGCGACTGGCCCGGATGGGGTACCCGGACGAGCACTCAGATCCTGCACGGATCAGCTGGCGGGGGTATTCACAGACATCTTCAACCTCTCGTTACAACAATCTGAGGTCCCTATCTGCTTCAAGAAGATAACCATCATCCCGTTACCTAAGAAAAACCAAGCAGCGTGTCGGCCAGTAGCTCTGACATTCATCATTATGAAGTGCTTCGAAAGGCTAGTCATGGCACGAATCAATTCCAGCCTCCCGGACTACCTGCATCCGCTACAGTTTGCCTGCCGCTGCAACAGGTCCACAGCAGACGCCATCTCCCTGGCCTTGCACTCAACCCTGGAACCCCTAGATAACAAAGACACCTATGTCAGACTCCTATTTATTGACTACAGCTCAGCCTTCAACACTATTATTCCCACCAAACTCATCTCCAAACTCCATGGCCTGGGCCTCGGCACCTCCCTGTACAACTGGATCCTGAACTTCCTAACTCACAGACCACAATCAGTAAGGATAGGCAACAACATCTCCTCCACGATCATCAACACAGGTGCCCCATAAGGCTGTGTTCTCAGCCCCCTACTATACTCCTTATACACCTATGACTGTGCGGCCAAATTCCCCTCCAATTTGATTTTCAAGTTTGCTGACGACACCACCGTAGTGGGTTGGATCTCAAACAATGACGAGACAGAGTACAGGAATGAGATAGAGAATCTGGTGAACTGGTGCGGCAACAATAATCTCTCCCTCAATGTCAACAAAACGAAGGAGATTGTCATCGACTTCAGGAAGCGTAAAGGAGAACATGCCCCTGTCTACATCAACAGAGATGAAGTAGAAAGGGTCAAGAACTTCAAGTTTTTAGGTGTCCTGGTCCCCCCAAGGCGACACTATAGTTAAGAAAGCCCCACTAACGCTTCTGCTTTCTCAGAAAACTAAGGAAATTTGGCATGTCCACTACAACTCTCACCAACTTTTACAGATGCACCAGAGAAAGCATTCTTTCTAGTTGTATCACAGCTTGGTATGGCTCCTGCTCTGCCCAAGACCGCAAGGAACTACAAAAGGTCGTGAATGTAGCCCAATCCATCACGCAAACCAGCCTCCCATCCATTGACTCTGTCTACACTTCCCGCTGCCTCGGCAAAGCAACCAGCATAATCAAGGACCCCACGCACCCCGGACATTCTCTTTTCCATCTTCTTCCGTCGGGAAAAAGATACAAAAGTCTGAGGTCACGTACCAACCGACTGAAGAACAGCTTCTTCCCTGCTGCTCTCAGACTTTTGAATGGACTTACCTTGCATTAAGTTGATCTTTCTCTGTACCCTAGCTATGACTGTAACACTACATTCTGCACTCTCTAGTTTCCGTCTCTAGAAATGGTAAGCTTTGTCTGTATAGCGCACAAGAAACAATACTTTTCACTATATGTTAATACATGTGACAATAATAAATCAAATCAAATCAAATCAAATAATGTCCTTTAGGGAAGGAAATCTGCTGTCCTTACCTGGTCTGGCTTACATGTACAGTGATGTGGTTTACCCTCAGCTGCCCTCTGAAATGGTCTTGCAAACCACTCAGTTCAAGGGAAACTTGGGATGGGCAACAAATGCTGGCCAGCCAGCCACATCCATGCCTCATGAACGATTAAAAGAAAATCAGTTTGATACTGTCAGTGTGGTTCTGAGTGAGGGCTGCACTGTCCAAAATGCTGCCGTTCAGGCACAGTGTCACCTTGAGGCCCTCCCTCCTGTCTGAGGTGGATGTGGGTGGCACGGTGGCACAGTGGTTAGCACTGCTGCATCACAGCGCCAGGGACCCGGGTTCAATACCGGCCTCGGGTCACCGCCTGTGTGAAGTTTGCACGTTTGCCCCGTGTCTCCGTAGGTTTGCTCCAGGTGTCTCCGGTTTCCTCCCACAGTCCAAAAGGTTAGGTGGATTGGCCATGTTAAATTGCCTCTTACTGTCCCAAGATGTGTAGGTTAGGGGGGTTAGCAGGGTAAATATGTGGGGTTACAGGGATAGGACCTGGGTAAGATTATCTATCGGAGAGTCAGTGCTCGATGGGCCAAATGGCCTCCTTCTCCAGGAGATTCTGTTCTATGTGAAAGATCCCATGATAAATGCTCTGAAAAAGGAGCAATGGAGTTCTCTTCCACTGTCCTGGCAAAGCCCCATAACTACAGATTTCCTGATCCTTATGACATTGCTGTTTGTGGGATCTTGCTATGCACAAATTGATGACAAGTTTCCACATTATAACAATGTCAAATTCTGGTTGGTTCTGTTCCTGTGAAGCACCTTGGGACATTTTTTACTATGTTAAGAGTCAAATATGTTGGTATGAGACTGGAGGCACAGACAGCTCCATGTTATATAGGGACAAGCTGAATGTAGAAATAACGCTCCAATGTAGAATCATAGAAACCCTACAGTGCAGAAGGAGGCCATTCGGCCCATCGAGTCTGCACCGACCACAATCCCACCCAGGTCCTACCCCCACATATTTACCCGCTAATCCCTCTAACCTACGCATCTTAGGATTCTAAGGGGCAATTTTTAACCTGGCCAATCAACCTAACCCGCACATCTTTGGACTGTGGGAGAAAACCGGAGCACCTGGAGGAAACCCACGCAGACACGAGGAGAATGTGCAAACTCCACACAGACAGTGACCCGAGCCGGGAATCGAACCGGGGACCCTGGAGCTGTGAAGCAGCAGTGCTAACCACTGTGCCACTGTGCCGCCCTTCCTCTCGCATTTCTGTTATTCCTTCACAGAATATTCGTGAGAGAACGTGAATAAAAGCAGCACATTTTGAGCATTCATTCAGATTTAACATTTCACTAATGTCCCCTTAATAAAGAAAACTTGCCATTCTTACCCGGTCTGGCCCTACACGTGACTCCAGTCCCGCACCAACCTGCTGACTATTAACTGTACTCAGAGCCATCTAGCATAACCCATCAAACCCCTTCACTGCCACCATCTCGGGAAACCAGGGATTGGCAATAAATACTGGATGAAAGCAAATTACTGCGGATGCTGGAATCTGAAACCAAAAGAGAAAATGCTGGAAAATCTCAGCAGGTCTCAGCAGGTCCGGCAGCATCTGTAAGGAGAGAAAAGAGCTGACGTTTCGAGTCCAGATGACCCTTTGTCAAAGCTAAAAGGCATAGCAAGTGGGAGATATTTATACTGCAGGGGGAGGGAATGAAAGATGAGTCATAGCCACAGAAACCAGGGGAAAGGCTGCGAATGGCAGCCCATAGAGAGAATAAAGGGTGTGAATGGCCAAACGGCAGAGAAGCTGAAATCAGAGGATAAGCTACAGAGTCATAGAGGTTTACAGCATGGAAACAGACTCTTGGGCCCAACTTGTCCATGCCACCCTTTTTTTTAAACCCTGAAGCTGGTCCCAATTGTGTGTATTTGGCCCATATCCCTCTATACCCATCTTACCCATGTAATTGTCTAAATGCTTTTTAAAATACAAAATTGTACCCGCCTCTACTACTACCTCTGGCAGCTTGTTCCAGACACTCACCACCCTCTGTGTGAAAAAATTGCCCCTCTGGACCCTTTTGTATCTCTCCCCTCTCACCTTAAACCTATGCCCTCTAGTTTTAGACTCCCCTATCTTTGGGAAAAGATATTGACTATCTAGCTGATCTGTGCCCCTCCTTATTTTATAGACTTCTCTAAGATCACCCTTCAGCCTCCTGCGCTCCAGAGAAAAAAGTCCCAGTCTATCCAGCCTCTCCTTATAACTCAATCCACCAAGTCCCGGTAGCATCCTAGTAAATCTTTTCTGCGTTTAGTTTAATAATATCCTTTCTATAATAGCTGAAGATGTGGGAGGAGGGGGGACTCGAAACGTCAGCTCTTTTCTCTCCTTACAGATGCTGCCAGACCTGCTGAGATTTTCCAGCATTTTCTCTTTTGGCAATAAATACTGGCCTTGCCAGAAATGTAAAAAGGAGGTCAGAAATTGAGAATAAGAGGCTGTGATCACTGACAGGCTATAATTAGTCTTGTACAGGTGCTACTCTGCATGACATCCAGGTGCCAATCAAATTTGTTTAAGAAGCATTAATAATCTGGAGATATTTTTCTCCCCTAAGAGAGAGGACTCATCAGGAAATGTCCCAGTGGAATTATCTGCCCCAGGGTGTTTCCGCAGCCTGGCTATCGAGTTATCGCTAGTTACAGGAGGTTTGCAATGCTAACCAACAAATTACAGAGAATTCGGAACTGAGTTCAACAATTTCGGATTGTTGCCATTATTCAGACAGCAGCTGTCGGGACTGGTTCTGCTTTTTCCATTCCCGCCTCCTCTTTTCTCTCTTTCCTTATCCCATCACCACTCCCTTTTCCCTGGCATCATCGTCTGTTTTGTCAGTTAATCTCTTCTGCCTTCCAATATATCACAGCCCTACCCTTCTGTCTCCATTCCAACTCTTAAAACCTTAACCGCTTAAAACCTGCTACAAATCCAACTTCTTCTACTTCTGGTTAAAGGTCATCTCGACCTAAAATGTGAATCCTGTTTCTCCCTTCAGAGATACTACCTAACCTACTGAACATTTCCAGAATTTCCTGTTCTTATTTTACTTGCAGGAGGGGAAGTTGTTCATACTTACTTCTCTTTTTAAAGAATATTTGACCTGCAGGTGACTGGAAAGCAATAAAGCTTTAAAACCAAAACTGGATCTGCAGTAAACAGATAGAGGAAAATATAAGAACAGGGGTTGGCCATTCAGCCCATTGCTTCTGTGCTAGATCATGAATAGAACAATCCTAAACTAATTCCACTGCCCCCACTCTCTCCCCATAGCCTTGTATCAATTTCCAAACTAATTCTACTGCCCCGCTCACTCCCCATAGCCCTATATCAAAACCAAACTAATCCCACTGCCCCCGCTCTCTCCCCATAGCCCTGTATCAATCCCCAAACTGATCCCACTGCCCCGCTCTCTCCCCATAGCCCTGTATCAATCCCAAACTAATCCCACTGCCCCCACTCTCTCCCCATAGCCCTGTATCAATCCAAACTAATCTCACTGCCCCCACTCTCTCCCCATAGCCCTGTATCAACCAAAAATTAATCCTTCTGCTTCTTGAACCCATTTAGATGTTTATTTTCTCAGGACTGTGTAGTCTCTTAAAATAACCTATTAAAATGTAACATTTCACACTTATTTAGACAGAATGCATTTGCCAATTACACATCCATCCTGCAGGATTAACGTCCTCCTGGATGTGTTTACAGTCATCTCCGTATTAACAACTCCTCCCCAATTTGATGTCATCCAAAAATCTTGTTGCATGAATGCTGCAGCCATTGCCATGGAAACCACTTCCTATGACAACTGAGTTTTATGCAGATAATTGTATTATGCTTAAAAAGCCGACAAGAATATAAACCCAACGTGAGGGTTTCCAATTTCCAGAAGTTAATTTAAAGCCAATTAGTGAGTTAGCTTCCAGCTAAAGTTAAAGTTTATTTATTAGTCACAAGTAAGGCTTACATTAACACTGCAATGAAGTTACTGTGAAAATCCCCTCGTCGCCACACTCCGACGCCTGTTCGGGTCAATGCACCGAACCAGCACATCTTTCGGACTGTGGGAAAAACCAAAGCACCCGGAGGAAACACACGCAGACACGGAGAGAACGTGGAGACTCGCACAGACAGTGACCCAAGCCGGGAATTGAATCCGGGTCCCTGGTGCTGTGAGGCAGCAGTGCTAACCGCTGTGCCACCGTGCCACCCTGTGCCACCGTACTGCTCCTCCCCATCAAGAAGTCTCACAACACCAGGTTAAAGTCCAACAGGTTTATTTGGTAGAACAAGCCACTAGCTTTCAGAGCGGAAGGGGCAACGCTCCGAAAGCTAGTGGCTTGTGCTACCAAATAAACCTGTTGGACTTTAACATGGTGTTGTGAGACTTCTTACTGTGCTTACCCTAGTCCAACGCCGGCATCTCCACATAGAACCATAGAAAATTACAGCTCAGAAACAGGCCTTTTGGCCCTTCTTGTCTGTGCCGAACCATTTTTTGCCTAGTTCCACTGACCTGCACTTGGACCATATCCCTCCACACCCCTCTCATCCATGAACCCGTCCAAGATTTTCTTAAATGTTAAAAGTGACCCCACATTTACCACTTTATCCGGCAGCTCATTCCACACTCCCACCACTTTCTGCGTGAAGAAGCCCCCCCTAATATTCCCTTTAAACTTTTCTCCTTTCACCCTTAGCCCATGCCCTCTGGTCTTTTTCTCCCCTAGCCTCAGTGGAAAAAGCCTGCTTGCATTCACTCTCTATACCCATCAAAATCTTATACACCTCTATCAAATCTCCCCTCAATCTTCTACGCTCCAGGGAATAAAGTCCCAACCTATTCAATCTCTCTCTGTAACTCAGCTTCTCAAGTCCCGGCAACATCCTTGTGAACATTCTCTGCACGCTTTCAACCTTATTTACATCCTTCCTGTAACTAGGTGACCAAAACTGTACACAATACTCCAAATTCGGCCTCACCAATGCCTTATATAACCTTACCATAACACTCCAACATTTATACTCGATACTCCGATTTATAAAGGCCAATGTACCAAAGGCACTCTTTACGACCCTATCCACCTGTGACGTCACTTTTAGGGAATTCTGTACCTGTATTCCCAGATCCCTCTGTTCAACTGCACTCTTCAGAGTCCTACCATTTACCCTGTACGTTCTACTTTGGTTTTTCCTTCCAAAGTGCAATAGAAGGTATCAGGGTCAAGGGTGGGTACCGGTAGACAGGAAGGTGGGTTGAAGTGTGTCTACTTCAATGCAAGGAGCATCCGGAACAAGGTAGATGAACTTGGGGTGTGGATTGGTACTTGGGACTACGATGTTGTGGCCATTACGGAGACGTGGGTAGAACAAGGACAGGAATGGTTGTTGGACGTTCCGGGGTATAGATGTTTCACTAAGTGTAGGGAAGCTGGTAAAAGAGGTGGAGGAGTGGCATTGTTAATCAAAGATAGTTTAACGGTTGCGGAAAGGCACTTCGAGGGGGATCTGCACACTGAGGTAATATGGGCTGAGGTTAGAAATAGGAAAGGAGCGGTCACGTTGTTAGGAGTTTACTATAGGCCCCCAAATAGTAATAGAGATGTGGAGGAAGAAATTGCTAAGCACATTATGGATATGTGTGGGGGTCACAGGGTAGTTGTCATGGGGGACTTTAATATTTCCAAATATTGATTGGAACCTTTGTAGGTCAAATAGTTCGGATGGGGCAGTTTTTGTGCAGTGTGTGCAGGAGGGTTTCCTGACACAATATGTGGATAGGCCGACAAGAGGTGAGGCCACATTGGATTTGGTACTGGGAAATGAACCGGGCCAAGTGTTAGATTTGGTTGTGGGAGAGCACTTTGGAGATAGTGACCACAATTCGGTGTCTTTTGTTATTGCAATGGAGAGGGATAGGGCCGTACGGCAGGGCAAGGTTTACAATTGGGGGAGTGGTAATTATGATGCGATTAGGCAAGAATTAGGGGGCATAAGTTGGGAACAGAAACTGTCAGAGAAAGGAACTAATGAAAAGTGGAACTTTTTCAAGGAACAAATACTGGGTGTCCTTGATAGGTATGTCCCTGTCAGGCAGGGAGGAAATGGCCGAGTGAGGGAACCATGGTTCATGAAAGAGGTGGAATGTCTTGTGAAAAGGAAGAGGGAAGCTTATGTAGGGATGAAGAAACAAGGTTCAGATGGCTCGATTGAGGGTTACAAGTTAGCAAGGAATGAGCTGAAAAAGGGGCCTAGGAGAGATAGGAGGGGACACGAGAAGTCCTTGGCGGGTCGGATCAAGGAAAACCCCAAGGCTTTTTACTCTTATGTGAGGAATAAAAGAATGACCAGGGTGAGGTTAGGGCCGGTCAAGGACAGTAGTGGGAACTTGTGTATGGAGTCAGTAAAGATAGGCGAGGTGATGAATGAATACTTTTCTTCAGTGTTCACCAAGGAGAGGGGCCATGTTTTTGAGGAAGAGAAGGTGTTACAGGCTAATAGGCTGGAGGAAATAGATATTCGGAGGGAGGATGTCCTGGCAGTTTTGAATAAACTGAAGGTCGATAAGTCCCCTGGGCCTGATGAAATGTATCCTAGGATTCTTTGGGAGGCAAGGGATGAGATTGCAGAGCCTTTGGCTTTGATCTTTGGGTCCTCGCTGTCCACGGGGATGGTGCCAGAGGACTGGAGAATGGCGAATGTTGTTCCTCTGTTTAAGAAAGGGAATAGAAATGACCCTGGTAATTATAGACCGGTTAGTCTGACTTCGGTGGTTGGTAAATTGATGGAAAAGGTCCTTAGAGATGGGATTTACGACCATTTAGAAAGATGCGGATTAATCCGGGATAGTCAGCACGGATTCGTGAAGGGCAAGTCGTGCCTCACAAATTTGATAGAATTTTTTGAGGAGGTAACTAAGTGTGTTGATGAAGGTAGGGCAGTTGATGTCATATACATGGATTTTAGTAAGGCGTTTGATAAGGTCCCCCATGGTCGGCTTATGATGAAAGTGAGGAGGTGTGGGATAGTGTGAAAGTTGGCCGATTGGATAGGTAGCTGGCTGTCTGATCGAAGACAGAGGGTGGTGGTGGATGGAAAATTTTCGGATTGGAGGCAGGTTGCTAGCGGAGTGCCGCAGGGATCAGTGCTTGGTCCTCTGCTCTTTGTGATTTTTATTAATGACTTAGAGGAGGGGGCTGAAGGGTGGATCAGTAAATTTGCTGATGACACCAAGATTGGTGGAGTAGTGGATGAGGTGGAGGGCTGTTGTAGGCTGCAAAGAGACATAGATAGGATGCAAAGCTGGGCTGAAAAATGGCAAATGGAGTTTAACCCTGATAAATGTGAGGTGATTCATTTTGGTAGGACTAATTTAAATGTGGATTACAGGGTCAAAGGTAGGGTTCTGAAGACTCTGGAGGAACAGAGAGATCTTGGGGTCCATATCCACAGATCTCTGAAGGTTGCCACTCAAGTGGATAGAGCTGTGAAGAAGGCCTATAGTGTGTTAGCTTTTATTAACAGGGGGTTGGAGTTTAAGAGCCGTGGGGTTACCTGCAACTGTACAGGACCTTGGTGAGACCACATTTGGAATATTGTGTGCAGTTCTGGTCACCTCACTATAAGAAGGATGTGGAAGCGCTGGAAAGAGTGCAGAGGAGATTTACCAGGATGCTGCCTGGTTTGGAGGGTAGGTCCTATGAGGAAAGGTTGAGGGAGCTAGGGCTGTTCTCTCTGGAGCGGAGGAGGCTGAGGGGAGACTTAATAGAGGTTTATAAAATGATGAGGGGGATAGATAGAGTGAACGTTCAAAGACTATTTCCTCGGGTGGATGGAGCTATTACAAGGGGGCATAACTATAGGGTTCATGGTGGGAGATATAGGAAGGATATCAGAGGTAGGTTCTTTACGCAGAGAGTGGTTGGGGTGTGGAATGGACACTTTAGGAACATTTAAGCGGTTATTGGATAGGCACATGGAGCACACCAGGATGATAGGGAGTGGGATAGCTTGATCTTGGTTTCAGATAAAGCTCGGCACAACATCATGGGCCGAAGGGCCTGTTCTGTGCTGTACTGTTCTATGTTCTATCTCACACTTGTCTGCGTTAAATTCCATTTGCCATTTTTCAGCCCATTTTTCTAGTTGGTCCAAATCCCTCCGCAAGCTTTGAAAACCTTCCTCACTGTCCACTACACCTCCAATCTTTGTATCATCAGCAAACTTGCTGATCCAATTTACCACATTATTATCCAGATCATTGATATAGATGACAAACAACAATGGACCCAACACCGATCCCTGCGGCACACCACTAGTCACAGGCCTCCACTCAGAGAAGCAATTCTCCACAACCACTCTCTGGCTTCTTCCACTGAGCCAGTGTCTAATCCAATTTACTACCTCCCCATGTATACCTAGCGACTGAACCTTCCTAACTAACCTCCCATGAGGGACCTTGTCAAAGGCCTTGCTGAAATCCAGGTAGACAACATCCACCGCCTTCCCTTCATCCACTTTCCTGGTAACCTCCTCAAAAAACTCTAATAGATTGGTCAAACATGACCTACCACGCACAAAGCCATGTTGACTCTCCCTAATAAGTCCCTGTCTATCCAAATATTTGTAGACCCTATCCCTTATCACACCTTCCAATAATTTGCCCACCACCGACGTCAAACTTACTGGCCTATAATTTCCCGGATTTCTTTTGGAACTTTTTTTAAACAACGGAACAACATGAGCCACCCTCCAATCATCCGGCACCTCCCTCGTGAATACTAACATTTTAAATATGTCTGCCAGGGCCCCTGCAAGTTCAACACTAGCTTCCCTCAAGGTCCGTGGGAATACCCTGTCCGGTCCTGGGGATTTATCCACTCTGATTTGCCTCAAGACAGCGAGCACCTATGCCCTATTTCCGTAGACTCCATGCCCGTTTCCTCAGTAAATACGGATGCAAAAAAAACCATTTAGTATCTCCCCCATCTCTTTTGGTTCCATACACAGTCTACCATTCTGGTCTTCAAGAGGACCAATTTTATCCCTCACTATCCTTTTGCTCCTAACATACCTATAGAAGCTCTTTGGATTTTCCTTCACTCTGTCTGCCAAAGCAACTTCATGTCTTCTTTTAGCCCTCCTGATTTCCCTCTTAAGTAGCTTCTTGCACTTTTTATACTCCTCGAGCATCTGATCTGTTCCTTGCTGCCTGTACATTTCATACAACTCTCTCTTCCTCTTAATCAGTGTTACAATCTCCCTCGAGAACCAAGGTTCCTTATTCCGATTTACTTTGCCTTTAATCCTGACAGGAACATACAAACTCTGCACTCTCAAAATTTCTCCTTTGAAGGCCTCCCACTTTCCATTTACATCCTTACCAGAGAACAGCCTGTGCCAATCCACACTTCCCAGATCCCTTCTCATTTCATCAAATTTGGCCTTTTTCCAGTTCAGAACTTCAACCCGAGGACCAGATCTATCCTTATCCACGATCAGGTTGAAACTAATGGCATTATGATCACTGGATCCAAAGTGTTCCCTCACACTCACATCCATCACCTGCCCTAACTCATTTCCCAATAGGAGATCCAATATCGCATCCTCTCTAGTTGGCACCTCTATATACTGATGTACAAAATTCTCCTGAACACATTTTACAAACTCTACCCCGTCTAAACCTTTAACAGTATGCGAGTCCCAATCTATATGTGGAAAATTAAAATCCCCTACTATCACAACTTTGTGTTTCTTGCAGTTGTCAGCTATCTCTCTGCTGATTTGCTCCTCCAATTCTCGCTGACTATTGGGTGGTCTATAATACAAGCCCATTAATGTGGTCATACCTTTCTTGTTTCTCAGCTCCACCCATAGGGCCTCTGTAGACAAGCTCCCTAATCTATCCTGCCTGAGTACCGCTATAACATTGCCACCCCCCCACCTTTTAAGCCTCTGCCTCTATCCCGCCTGAAACATTGGAACCCTGGAACATTGAGCTGCCAGCCCTGCCCCTCCTGTAGCCAAGTTTCACTAATGGCTATAATGTCATATTTCCATGTGTCTATCCACGCCTTCAGCTCATCTGCCTTCCCCACAATACTCCTGGCATTGAAATAGACACACCTCAAAAGATTATTTCCACCACACTCTACCCTTCCATTTGTGATTTTGCTTGAACTAACCTGTCTTTTTACCCCTGCTCCACTATCTGCTCTGGCACTCTGGTTCCCACCCCCCTGCAAATCTAGTTTAAACGCTCCCCAATAACACTAGCAAATCTCCCTGCAAGTATATTGGTCCCCTTGTAGTTTAGGTGTAACCCGTCTCTCTTGTACAGGTCCCACCTGCCCCAGAAGAGGTCCCAATGATCCAAGAATTGGAAATCCTGCCCCCTGCACCAGTTCCTCAGCCACATGTTCATCCGCCCAAGCATCCTACTCCTGCTCTCACTGGCATGTGGCTCAGGTAGCAATCCTGAGATTACTACCCTCGGGGTCCTGCTTTTTAACTTCCTTCCTAGCTCTTTGTACTCACTCTTTAGGACCTCCTCACTCTTCCTTCCCACGTCATTGGTACCGATGTGTACCACGACATCTGGCTGATCACCTTCCCACTTTAGAACACTGTGCACGCGATCAGAGACATCGCTGACCTTTGCACCCGGGAGGCAACAAACCATGCGGGAGTCTCTGTCCCGACCACAGAACCTCCTGTCCGTACCTCTGACCATTGAGTCCCCTATCACTACTGCTCTCCTCTTCTTCATCCCACCCTTTTGCGCTGTAGAACTAGACTCAGTATCAGAGTTCCGGCTGTCGCAGCTTGTCCCAGGTAAAGCATCTCCCACAACAGTATCCAATTTGGTCCATCATGCCTCCTCATCAAGCCAGATGGGTTTCGGTTAACGTTCGAGCACCAGTATTTGCTTTCTGTCAGAGGGTCAGTACTGAGGGAGTGCTACACTGTCAGAGGGTCAGTACTGAGGGAGTGCTGCACTGTCAGAGGGTCAGTACTGAGGGAGTGCTACACTGTCGGAGGGTCAGTACTGAGGGAGTGCTGCACTGTCAGAGGGTCAGTACTGAGGGAGTGCCGCACTGTCAGAGGGTCAGTACTGAGGGAGTGCTGCACTGTCAGAGGGTCAGTACTGAGGGAGTGCTGCACTGTCAGAGGGTCAGTACTGAGGGAGTGCCGTACTGTCAGAGGGTCATTAGTGAGGGACTGCTGCATTGTCAGAGGGTCAGTACTGAGGGAGTGCTGCACTGTCAGAGGGTCAGTACTGAGGGAGTGCTGCACTGTCAGAGGGTCAGTACTGATGGGAGTGCCGCACTGTCAGAGGGTCATTACTGAGGGACTGCTGCATTGTCAGAGGGTCAGTACTGAGGGAGTGCTGCACTGTCAGAGGGTCAGTACTGAGGGAGTGCCGCACTGTCAGAGGGTCAGTACTGAGTGACTGCGGCACTGTCAGAGGGTCAGTACTGAGGGAGTGCCGCACTGTCAGAGGGTCAGTACTCAAGGAGTGCTGCAGTGTTGGAGGTGCCAATTTTCAAATATGCTGTTAAACTGAGCCACCCTCTTCCCTATATGATGGATGTACAAGATCCCCAAGGACACGATTTCAAAGAACTACAGGGGAGTTCTCAGCAGTGTCCTGTGAACAATATTTATCACTCAATCGACATCAGGATAACAGATGATCCAGTCGTTATCTGGTTGCAGTTTGTGGGAGTTAATGTGTGCAAATTGGCTGCTGTGTTTCCTGGATTAGAACGGGTCTTGTACCACCAGGAACTTTGCTGAAAAACTCTTTGGAATGCCCTCATGCTGTGAAAGGCGCTATGGAAATACAGATCTTTCTTTGTACTGTGACAGTCAGACTGTGGTGAAAGGTTATAGGGTTCTAGATCAAGGTTATGTCGATCAAGGTTACTCAGGTCCCCAGCAAGTGCCATTTCCCTGTCCCAGCACTCAACCCTGGAACATCTAGATAACAAGGACACCGGCGCAACATCGAGGGCCGAAGGGCCTGTACTGCACTGTAATGTTCTATGTTCTCTGTTCTATGTCAGACTCCTATTTATTGACTGCAGCTCAGCCTTCAACACCATTATTCCCACCAAACTCCATGGTCTGGGCCTCGGCTCCTCCTTCTGTGACTGGATCTTGAACTTCCTAACTCATAGACCACAATCAGTAAGGATCGGCAACCACACCTCCTCCACGATCATCCTCAACACCGGTGCCCCACAAGGCTGTGTTCTCAGCCCCCTACTATACTCCTTGTACACCTATGACTGTGCGGCCAAATTCGCCTCCAATTCGATTTTCAAGTTTGCTGACGACACCACCATAGTGGGTCGGAACTCAAATAATGAAGAGACAGAGTACAGGAATGAGATAAAGAATCTGGTGAACTGGTGCGGCAACAATAATCTCTCCCTCAATGTCAACAAAACGAAGGACATTGTCACTGACTTCAGAAAGTGTAAAGGAGAACATGCCCCTGTCTACATCAATGGGGACAAAGTAGAAAGGGTCGAGAGCTTCATGTTTTTAGGTGTCCAGATCACCAACAACCTGTCCTGATCCCCCCATGCTGACACTATAGTTAAGAAAGGGGGTTTCCTCCGGGTGCTCCGGTTTCCTCCCACAGTCCAAAGATGTGCGGGTTAGGTTGATTGGCCATGCTAAAATTGCCCTTAGTGTCCTGAGATGCGTAGGTTAGAGGGATTAGTGGGTAAAATATGTAGGGGTATGGGGGTAGGGCCTGGGTGGGATTGTGGTCGGTGCAGACTTGATGGGCCGAATGGCCTCTTTCTGTGCTGTAGGGTTTCTATGATTTATATGAAAGCCCCATCCACGCCTCTACTTTCTCAGAAGACTAAGGAAATTTGGCACGTCAGCTATGACTCTCACCAACCTTTACAGATGCACCATAGAAAGCATTCTTTCTGGTTGTATCACAGCTTGGTATGGCTCCTGCTCTGCCCAAGACTGCAAGGAACTACAAAAAGTCGTGAATGTAGCCCAATCCATCACGCAAACCATCCTCCCATCCATTGATTCTGTCTACACTTCCCGCTGCCTCGGCAAAGCAGCCAGCATAATTAAGGACCCCACGCACCCCGGACATTCTCTCTTCCACCTTCTTCCTTCGGGAAAAAGATACAAAAGTCTGAGGTCACGTACCAACCGACTCAAGAACAACTTCTTCCCTGCTGCTGTCAGACTTTTGAATGGACTCACCGCGCACTAAGTTGATCTTTCTCTGCACCCTAGCTATGACTGTAACACTACATTCTGCACTCTCGTTTTCTTCTCTATGAACGGTATGCTTTGTCTGTATAGCGCACAAGAAACAATGCTTTTCACTGTATGTTAATACACATGACAATGATAAATCAAATCAAATCTTATCGACCAAAAAAAGTTATCTTCAGTCTTAACACTGATGGTATTTCCTGTGAGACGATTGAGACTCAGGAAGAGTCAGTAACTCAGGGACATGAGTAATTGGAGTCAGGTTACTCACTCTGGTGTCATTGACCCCAGTGTGGAGGGGTGGGATGAAATCTGCCCTCATTCTCTTTACTGAGCGTTGGACCAGAGTGCGCATGCGCTCTCCTCCTGCCGGCGGGGATAGAGCGGTTTCCCAGCTGCAGGGAACGCTGGGAGTGCGCTCAGCCATTGTCGGCTCCCGCTTCCTGTTCGCGATCGCGGTCTGACAGGCCTGTCAGGGAGAAAAAGCAAAGCAGTAATCCCCATCTCATGCTGCAGTCCCAAGCTGAGTCCCAGGTAAACGACGGCTGCCTTTAAAATGTAAGAACAATGTCCATTCATGAGTGATTCTTACTTCATTGTATTTAATCAGTATAAAATTTTCTTTCAGTAGATTGTAACAATACAGTTTGTACAAACACCCGAACAAATTCGCTTTTGTTCAATTTAAATCGCAATATTCCTGTTACCAATCAACAAAGCATAAAATCTGCTTTACCCATGCAGTGTCTTAAAAATAAAAATATTAAAAGATATTATATCACTTCAAGTTCGACTGACTTCCAGTCGTGGCCAAGCCCTAATTTCATCCAGTTAACACTGGGAAGACCGACGCCATCGTCTTCAGTCCCTTCATAAAATTCTCTCTTTAGAGATCAGTGACATCCACTTTCCTGACCATTGTCTCAAGCTGAACCAGATTGGTTTCAAACTTGGTATCCTGTTGGACCCTGAGCCTTCTAAGATAGTAAGAAGTTTAACAACACCAGGTTAAAGTCCAACAGGTTTATTTGGTAGCAAAAGGCTTTTGCTACCAAATAAACCTGTTGGACTTTAACCTGGTGTTGTTAAACTTCTTACTGTGTTTACCCCAGTCCAACGCCGGCATCTCCACATCATGCCTTCTAAGATAGTCAGAGAGAAAGTCCATTTGTTATTGAGCTTGGCATAGGAGTGGCAATAAAGGATGGCGTAACAGCTTCTGAAAAGGTAGAAAGAACAGCAACGTGGAGATAACAGAGGAGCTTGGATAGAAATGATTAATAACAACACATTAATAATGTTCTGATGCTGTAATAATCAAAGGTCAGCCAATAGATGGGGAAATGTACTAGCTGGAGAAAGCACTGGGAATTGATTTTTAATCATTATTGTGGGCTGTTTAAAAATTTTGGAAACAAAGTGGTAGATAAGGAACAAGGTGGGTGACACAACAAAAAATTACTGATAACTCTGCTAAACTCAACCTATGAACCTGGTAACAGCTGATGTTGCATTTAATTAGCAATATGCCAAAAGAAATATTACTCATTAGATAATAGAGAACAATCTAGAATATGAAACACATTAAGGATTTAAAAGTTTATTTATTAATCAGAAGAAGGCTTACATTCACACTGTAATGAAGTTACTGTGAAAATCCCCTAGTCGCCGCACTCTGATGCCTGTTCGGATACACTGAGGGAGAATTTAGCATGGCCAATTCACCCTAACCAGCACGCTTTTGGTGTGGGTGAAACTGGAGCACCCGGAGGAAACCCATGCAGACACAGAGCATATGCAAACTCCACACAAACAATGACCAAAACTGTGTCCCTGGCGCTGTGAGGCAGCAGTACTAACCATTGTGCCATCGTGATGGACGAAGTTATATTTCTATAGACTATCAGCTCCGATGAAGAGTCATACAGATTCAGAACGTGAACTCTTTTGCTCTCTGCACAGATGCTGTCAAACCCACTGAGCTTCTCCAGCATTTTCTGCTTCACTTCAGATTTTCAGGATCTGCATTATTTTGCTTTTACATTTCTAGAGAGCCATTTTCATTCTCTGTATGTCTCAGTGTGCTTCACATCCAGGGAAATACCTTTTGGTGCATAGGCAACTAGTTCAGCTAACTCATACACAGTAATTGAGATAAATGACCAGATAATCTGTTTTAGTGATGTTAGGTGAGGAATACATATTGACCCAGACAACAGCAAGAACTGCCCTACTGTTCTTCAAATGGCATTATAGAATCTTTTACATGAATGGCAGACAGAGCCTCAGGTTAACATCGTATTCACAAAGCAGCAGTTTTGATGATGCAGCACTCCCTCAGCACTGACCCTCTGACAGTGCAGCACTCCCTCAGTTCTAACCGTCTGACAGTGCGGCACTCCCTCAGCACTGAACCTCTGATGGTGCAGCACTCCTCAATACTGACCCTCTGACAGTGCAGCACTCCCTCATTACTGACCCTCTGACAGTGCAGCACTCGCTCAGTGCTGTCCCTTGACAGTGCGTCACTCCCTCAGTACTGTCCCTCTGACAGTGCAGCACTCCCTCAGCACTGACTCTCTGACAGTGCAGCACTCCCTCAGTTCTAACTGTCTGACAGTGCAGCACTCCCTCAGCACTGAACCTCTGACGGTGCAGCACTCCTCAATACTGACCCTCTGACAGTGCAGCACTCCCTCAGTACTGTCCCTTGACAGTGCGTCACTCCCTCAGTACTGACCCTCTGACAGTGCAGCACTCCGTCTGTACTGACCTTCTAACAATGCAGCACTCCCTCAGTACCGACCGTCTGACAGGGCAGCACTCCCTCAGTACTGTCCCTCTGACAGTGCAGCACTCCCTCAGTACCGATCCTCTGACAGAGCTGCATTCCCTCAGTACTGACCCTCTGACAGTGCAGCACACCCTCAGTACTGACCCTCTGACAGTGCAGCACTCCCTCAGTACTGACCCTCTGACAGTGCGGCACTCCCTCAGTACTGACCCTCTGACAGTACAGCACTCCCTCAGTGCTGATCTTCCAACAGTGCAGCACTCCCTCATTACTGACCGTCTGACAGGGTAGCACTCCCTCAGTACTGTCCCTCTGACAGTGCAGCTCTCCCTCAGTACTGACCCTCTGACAGTGCGGCACTCCCTCATTACTGACCCTCTGGCAGTGCAGCACTCTCTCAGTACTGACCCTCTGACAGTGCGGCACTCCCTCAGTACTGACCCTCTGACAATGCAGCACTCCCTCAGTACTGACCCTCTGACAGTGCAGCACTCCCTCAGTACTGACCCTCTGACAGTGCGGCACTCCCTCAGTACTGACCCTCTGACAGTGCAGCACTCCCTCAGTACTGACCCTCTGACAGTGCGGCACTCCCTCAGTACTGTCCCTCTGACAGTGCGGCACTCCCTCAGTACTGACCCTCTGACAGTGCGGCACTCCCTCATTACTGACCCTCTGACAGTGCAGCACTCCCTCAGTACTGACCCTCTGACAGTGCAGCACTCCCTCATTACTGACCCTCTGACGGTGCAGCACTCCTCAATACTGACCCTCTGACTGTACAGCCCTTCCACAGTACTGCACCGGAAGTCTCAGCCTGAATATGTGCTCCAGTCTCTGGAATTGGGTTTGAACCCACACTTTGCTCGCAACATGGTGAAAATGCTACGAGGAGATCCACATCAACACCAACCAGAACAAGATCGATTCACAAAGAGGTTTTCTATGTCTCTGTCAAACAACATTGGGAAATGGGAACAACGAGTCCCATCTAGTCAACTGACCCACTCAGGCACAATTGCATTCAACTAGTGCCTTATCGATCTACCCTAAACATCTCGAGGCCTTTCACCTACTTTGGCAATTACTTTGGCACCCAGTTACTGTCCTAATGTCAGGTGACCAAACCTCCAGGAATTTGTTCCAGCAGAGTTGGGACCACTTTCACCAATATTGAGAAGGTTTGGTGAGAACAAGAGGTAAGTTAAGCGGCAGTGATTAGCTGGTACTAATGTAGAGCATTCAATTGATGGAGGTGAGAAGATCCACATTTTTAAGATCTTGCGATGACGATAATTTTGATCAATTCTTTCATGGGATGGGAGCATCATTGGCACGGCTGGCATTTATTACCCATCCCTAGCTGCCCTTGAGAAGATGGTGATGAGCTGCTTTCTTGAATTGCTGCTGTCCATGTGGCTAGGTACACCCGCAGTGCTGTTAGGAAGGGAGTTCCAGTTTTATGACCCAGCAACAGTGAAGGAATGGTGATATATTTCTAAGTCAGGATGGTGAGTGGCTAGGAGGGGAACCTCCATGTTGTGGTGTTCCTAAGTATCTGCTGCCCATGTCCTTCTAGATGGTGGAAGTGTGGGTTTGGAAGGTACTGCGTATGGAGCCTTTGTGCATCTACAGTGCATCTTAGAGATGGTACACATGGTTGCCACCATGAGTTGGTGGTGAAGGGGGATAATTTTATGTTGATAGATGGGGTGCCGATTAAGCGGGCTGCTTTGTCTTGGATGGTGTTGAGCTTCTTGAGTGCTGTCAGAGCCACACCCATCCAGGCAAGTGGAGAGTATTCCATCACACTCCTGACTTGTTCCTTGTAGATGGCTGACAGTCTTTGGGGAATCAGGAGGTGAATTACTGTCCACAGAATTCCCAGCCTCTGACCTGCTCTTGTCGCCACGGTATTTAAATGGCTGGTCCAGTTCAGTTTCTGGGCAATGGTAACCCCCAGATATTGACGGTGGGGAATTCAGCAACAGTAATGCCATTGACATCCAGGGGGAAATGGTTGGATTCTGTCTGTAGGAGATGGGCATTGCTGACACTTGTGTTGTGTAAATATTACTTACCAATCCTGAATGTTGTCCAGGTCTTGCTGCAAATCAGCACAGTCTGCTTCAGCACCTGAGGGTCACGGATAATGATGAACATTGTGCAGTCATCAGCCAATATCTCCACTTCTGACCTAATGATGGAAGATCATTGGTGAAGCAGCGGAAGATGGTTGAAGCTGTTGAAGAAGAAGATAGCACAATGAGTCTTGATCTGAACACAAGTGAAAGTGCAAGGAGGGGGAAATACACAGCGGGTACATTTCTATCAATCCCTCCCCTTTACAGATCTTCATGAAGGGAGAGTTTGTTGATCATAGAATGCCTACAGTACAGAAGGAGGCCATTTGGCCCATCGAGTCTGTAACAACCACAATCCCGCCCAGCACACATTTACCTTGCTAATCCCCACACACACACTAGGGTCAATTTAGCATGGCCAATCAACCTAACCAGCACATCTTTGGACTGTGGGAGGAAACCGGAGCGCCCGGAGGAAACCCACACAGACACGGGGAGAATGTGCAAACTCCACACAGACAGTGACCGAGGCCAGAATCGCTGGCACTGTAAGGCAGCAGTGCTAACCACTGTGCCACCGTGCCACCCCTAATTGATAGAAATAGATAAAATAGCTTAAGGACTGGGTTGTATTATTTTTGATAAATCACCTCAAGTTGATAGCTCAGGGAAGGCCAGGGGTCTAGACTCAAAAGCAGAACCATGTTAGATGTTGAATGTTCCTCCTTTCCCTGTGGATGTCGTACCTAGGGAACAGGTTGCTGGCTCATATGGTGAGGTTTTGATTCACTACACACTTTCAAAGGAGAGTTGGCCAATTTCTTGGAGATCAGATTTGGGTGAACAAGTAATAGAAGCAACAATATCAACAACTTACCTTTATTCAGCACCTTTAATGTAATTAATCCCAAAGTCCTTTGTAGTCAAGATTATCAAACATAAATTTTACACCCAACCCATGTAAAACATAAAATCTTAGTTAAAGCGTTGTTTTAAGGAGATTCTTAAAAGAGTAAAGTGAATTAGAGAGACGGAGGTGTTTCGGGAGGCTATCGCAGAGTATAGGGCCCAGGCAGCTGAATATTCAGGCACCAACAGTGGAGTGATGCAAATTGGCAATGGGTAAGTGGCCAGAATGAGAAGTAATTAAAAATTGTCATCGGATTGTGTGACTGGAGGTGTTTACAATGCTGGGGGTGGGGTTGCATTGAGGTCAAGGAGGGAGTTGAATACAAGATCTTCAGTGTGGAGTACTGGGCTAGCTCCCAATGTCTCATGGGAGGACATTTCTAAACATGTTTTCTCTTAATTGTCTTTGGGCTTTCATCTGGGTTTTTTATAACCTCCCCCAGGTAGCTCCTAGGATGGCTATTGGGGGGGGGGGGGGGGGGGGGAGCGGGATGGCGAGGGTACAATGTTTCAGGTATTGTGAATGGGGGGTAAGTTTGATGACTCTTCCCATCCATTCTTCCTGGACACTCACAAGCATTCTGCAATGTAGGCACCTCCTCAAATTACCACAGAAATCCTGTAGGCCCTCCCACTCTCTTTCCCCAAACTTAATTGCGGTGAGGGTTCGGGCTCCAGGGGAGGGGATGGGGCACACCAGCCCTCTGCACACATTGAGCAATGGTGAGTTGTATGTTGGTGGAGACGTTCCTGAAATCAGGATTGAATGGTACGGAAGGAGAACATAGCCTTTCACAGGAACTTTCATAGAATCATAGAATCCCTACAGTGCAGGAGGAGGCCATTCAGCCCATCAAGTCTGCACCGACAGCAATCCCATCCAGGCTCTATCCCCATAACCACACACATTTACCCCGCTAATCCCTCTGACCTATGCGTCCTGGGACACTAAGGGGCAATTCAGCATGGTCAATCCACCTAACCCGCACATCTTTGCACTGTGGGAGGAAATCGGAGCACCCGGAGGAAACCCACGCAGACACAGGGAGAATGTGCAGACTCCACACAGACAGTGACGTAAGCCGGGAATTGAATCCAAGTCCCTGGAGCTGTGAGGCAGCAGCGCTAACCACTGTGCCACCGAGCCGCCCTGTTCTTGAAGAGGATTAAATTGCAGGGTTACGGGGAGTAAACATGGATGTGGAACTGAATTGGATCGCTCATTCAAAGAGCCAGCAAAGGCTTGATGGATTGAATGACTTCTGTCTGTGCTGTAAGGATCCAGGTAGATAGAGACCAGTTAATGGTCCTTGCCAAGCGCAGGGAGGAGAGAGTAACGTTGCTTGAAGTGGAGGATGGAATCCCAATTTAATGAAAGTGTTTTGAGAGGGTTAACAAAAACATTGCAGGAGAAGCTTATGCATTTTTATACAATCGCATTAGAGGCTCAAATCTCACAGCCAAATACATGCTCAGCAAACACAAATACTGATGTATCGACATCAGGGAGATTTTAAAACAACATTGGGAAAGTGTAAGGAAAAACATTGAGGTAAATCAAGCAAAAGTGAGATTTTATAACAAAAGAACATACAGATGGATCACCATCTGTGAAGGGACATCATTGACGTGTGGAGTGTGTATCCTTTTTAAAATTTCTCTCAGCCTATCCTCTCAGTACATGTGAAAGATCCTTTGGCACTATTACAAGTAGGGGGTGTCGTAACCAGGATTCTGGGGCCACTATTTATTGCAAAGCAACATTGCTAGAGCAGATTATGTGATTATTATCACATTGGTGTTTGTGGGAGTTTGCTATGTGCAAAATGGCTGCCGCATTTCCTGCATCAATGGTGGTTGTAACTGTACGTGGTTGGCTGTGAAACACTTTGAGACATTCTGGGCTGGTGAGAGTTTTTTCCTTTTCTGGTGTGGTACTGTACTGACCCATAAACACCAGAAACCAGGATTGAGTTTGCGAATCTCTGGCAGGGTAACCACTGGAATATTGCAATTGATTATATTGCCCTCAGAAATAGGAAAATGGAAGTAACCAGGGCGGAATATTCCTGCGGTGGAGATGACTCATCATTGGCCGCCAGCCAGATCTTGCGGTCCTGCTGTTGTCTGCGGTAGTTTGCGTGGCTCGCCCATCACGCCAGCGGGGAACCTGCTGTGAGGATTCACCATTGGCAGACTGGAAGATTCTGCCAGCAGGAAGAACTGGAAAATCCCACCCCCAGTATATTGCCTTCTGGCTCTAAGGGGCGAATTTTCCCATTCCGCCCGCCACAGGAATCGGAGCGGGCGAGGGGCGGACCATGGAAAGGTCTGTTGACCTCGGGTGGGATTTCCCGGTTTCAGGACGAGCGCAGCCGGAAAATCCCACCCTAAGTGTAGTTTGAAATTGGGTGAAGACAGAAAGAGGTTCGCCATGATGGTTCGAGTCAGTTCTCGAATCCTTCACAGATTCAGTGGTATCGCTCACTCCTGAAAGAAGTCTGACCAAATTAGCGGCATAAGATCCGACTCAAACATCTCTGCATCTACTTGTAGGCCAGAGAGATCCAGAAAAGAAAAAAAAGTAAGAACTTTTAAGGTAGCACATTTCACAATTCCAGTGTTTGACAGCGAATAAAGTGTTTCTGAATTACTGCCAGCTCTGGAGCCTCCTCTGGAATCTCTGTGATCCTCCAATTCTGTTCTCATGAGCCATCCGATTTTAACCATTCCATTTTTGGGTTGCCTCAGCCATAAACTCCGGAATTCCATCCCAAAATTTAAATAAGGACAATTATAAGACCATCAAAATGGAGCATGCCAGAGTGAACTGGCAAAAGTACTTAAGGGATAGATCAATAGAGGTTCAGTGACAGACATTCACAGAATAGACACATTGCAATGAGAAAGAAAAATTCCAAGGGTAGGGCCATGGTTAACTCAAAAAGTTAAAGACAATGCTAAACTTAAAGAAAAAGCATTTAATTGCACAAAGATGGGTGGCAGGTCAGAAATTGGCAAGAATTATAAAGAACAGCAAAAGTGACAAAAGGATTAACAAGGAGAGGAAAACTAGAGTATGAGAGAAAGCTAGCCAGTAATATAAAGATGGACGGTAAGAATTCCTATAGATAGTTTAAAGGAAAGGGTTAAAGTGAGCATTGATCCTGTAGAAAGTGTATCCAAGGAAGTGGGAATGGAAAGCAGGGCTATGGCAGGTAAATGAAACAGGTATTTTGCATCTGTCTCCACTACAGACTATACAAGTAACATGCCAGAAATAGCTATAATTCAGGAAATTGAGGGAGGGAGGAACTCTGGAAAATTACATCATCAGGAAAGTGATATTGAGCTAATTGTTGGGTCTGTGGGCTGACAAATCCTTGGGTCTGGTTGGACCTCACCCTAAGATCCTGAAAGAAGAGGCTAATGAGATAGTTGATGCATTAGTTTTAATTTTCCAAAATTCCCTATAGTCGGGTAAGGTTACGTTAGATTGGAAAATAACAGATGTAACTCCTTTATTCAAAATGGAAAGGTGACAGAAACAGGAAACTACATTCATGGGATGTGGGCATCATTGGCTGGGCCAACATTTATTGCCCATACCTAATTGCCCTGGAGGGAGCCTTCAGAGTCAACCACATTGCAATGGGCCTGAAGTCACAAGTAGGCCAGACATCAGATTTCCTTCCGAAAGGACATTAGTGAACATGAATTTTTATGACGGTCGGTGGTGTGGTAGACAGTGAGGAAGGGTGTCGTAGTTTGCAGGAAGACTTAGACAGGTTGCAAAGTTGGGCCGAGAGGTGGCGGATGGAGTTTAATGCGGAGAAGTGTGAGGTAATTCACTTTGGTAGGAATAACAGATGTGTTGAGTATAGGGCTAACGGGAGGACTTTGAATAGTGTGGAGGAGCAGAGGGATCTAGGTGTATGTGTGCATAGATCCCTGAAAGTTGGGAATCAAGTAGATAAGGTTGTTAAGAAGGCATATGGTGTCTTGGCGTTTATTGGTAGGGGGATTGAATTTAGGAGTCGTAGCGTTATGTTGCAACTGTACACAACTCTGGTGCGGCCGCACTTGGAGTACTGTGTGCAGTTCTGGTCCCCACATTACAGGAAGGATGTGGAGGCTTTGGAGAGGGTGCAGAGGAGGTTTACCAGGATGTTGCCTGGTGTGGAGGGGAGATCCTATGAGGAGAGGCTGAGGGATTTGGGATTGTTTTCGCTGGAAAGGCGGCGGCTAAGAGGGGATCTTATTGAAACATATAAGATGATTAGAGGTTTAGATAGGGTGGATAGTGATAGCCTTTTTCCTCTGATGGAGAAATCCAGCACGAGGGGGCATGGCTTTAAATTGAGGGGGGGTAGTTATAGAACCGATGTCAGGGGTAGGTTCTTTACCCAGAGGGTGGTGAGGGATTGGAATGCCCTGCCAGCATCAGTTGTAAATGCGCCTAGTTTGGGGGCGTTTAAGAGATCCGTAGATAGGTTCATGGACGAAAAGAAATTGGTTTAGGTTGGAGGGTCACAGTTTTTTTTTTTAACTGGTCGGTGCAACATCGTGGGCCGAAGGGCCTGTTCTGCGCTGTAATGTTCTATGTTCTATGTTCTAATGGTTCATGATCATCAGCAGACTTTGAATTCCAGATTTTTTATTCAAATTTCAGGATCCAATGTCGGGCCCCCAGAACATTACCCTGGTCTCTGGGTTACGAGTTCAGTGACAATACCACTATGCACTGCCTCCCCTAGTGAGAGAAAAGCGAGCCGGTGGATGTACTATACTTGGATTTCCAGAAGGTATTTGATAAGGTGCCACATCGAAGGTTATTGTGGAAAATAGAAGCTCATGGTGTGGGGAATAACATATTGGGATGGATAGCAGATTGGCTAGCTAACAGGAAGCAGAGAGTTGGCATAAATGGGGCTTTTTCTGGTTGGCAAGATGTTATGAGTGGTGTGCCACTGGGATCAGTGCTGGGGCCTCAACTGTTTACAATTTATAAACATGACTTGGATGAAGAGACTGAAGGTGTGGTTGCTAATTTGTTGAGGACACAAAGATAGGTAGAAAAGTAAATTGTGAAGAGGCTATAAGGAGATTACAAAATGATATAGATAGATTAAGTTAGTGGGCAAAAATCTGGCAGATGAAGTAAAGCATAGAACAGTACAGCACAGTACAGGCCCTTCGGCCCTCGATGTTGTGCCGAGCTTTGTCCGAAACCAAGATCAAGCTATCCCACTCCCTATCATTCTGGTGTGCTCCATGTGCCTATCCAATAACCGCTTGAAAGTTCCTAAAGTGTCTGACTCCACTATCACAGCAGGCAGTCCATTCCACACCCAACCACTCTGAGTAAAGAACTACTTCGGACATCCCTCCTATATCTCCCACCATGAACCTTATAGTTATGCCCCCTAGTAACAGCTACATCCACCCGAGGAAATAGTCTCTGAACGTCCACTCTATCTATCCCCCTCATCATCTTATAAACCTCTATTAAGTCGCCTCTCATCCTCCTCCGCTCTAAAGAGAAAAGCCCTAGCTCCCTCAACCTTTCCTCATAAGACCTACCCTCCAAACCAGGTAGCATCCTGGTAAATCTCCTCTGCACTCTCTCCAATGCTTCCACATCCTTCTTATAGTGAGGTGACCAGAACTGCACTCAATATTCCAAATGTGGTCTCACCAAGGTCCTGTACAGTTGCAGCATAACCACACGGCTCTTAAACTCCAACCCCCTGTTAATAAACGCTAACACACTATAGGCCTTCTTCACGGCTCTATCCACTTGAGTGGCAACCTTCAGAGATCTGTGGATATGAACCCCAAGATCTCTCTGTTCCTCCACATTCCTCAGAACCCTGCCGTTGACCCTGTAATCCGCATTCAAATTTGTCCTACCAAAATGAATCACCTCGCACTTATCCGGGTTAAACTCCACCTGCCATTTTTCGGCTCTGCATCCTACCAATGTCTCTTTGCAGCCTACAACAGCCCTCCAGCTCATCCACTACTCCACCAATCTTGGTGTCATCAGCAAATTTACTGACCCACCCTTCAGCCCTCTCCTCCAAGTCATTGATAAAAATCACAAATAGCAGAGGACCCAGCACTGATCCCTGTGGTACACCGCTGGTAACTGGTCTTCAGTCTGAAAGTTTTCCATCCACCACCACCTTCTGTCTTCTATGAGATAGCCAGTTACTTATCCAATTGGCCAAATTTCCCTCTATCCCACACCTCCTTACTTTCTTCATGAGCCGACCATGGGGAACCTTATCAAACGCCTTACTAAAATCCATGTGTACGACATCAACTGCTCTACCTTCATCTACACACTTAGTTACCTCCTCAAAGAATTCAATCAAATTTGTGAGGCAAGACTTACCCTTCACGAATCCGTGTTGACTATCCCGGATTAAGCTGCATCTTTCCAAATGGTCATAAATCCTATCCCTCAGGACCTTTTCCATGAACTTACCGACTAACCAGCCTATAATTACCAGGGTCATTCCTATTTCCTTTTTTGAACAGAGGAACAACATTCGCCACTCTCCAGTCCTCTGGCACTATCCCCGTGGACAGTGAGGACCCAAAGATCAAAGCCAAAGGCTCTGCAATCTCATCCCTTGCCTCCCAAATCAGACAGATTTCTGGAACAATACCCCAGAATGAATAAGCACCTTCAGGAGACTGGGCGGAGGGGGGACAACAGACAGAAATAACATTGTTGTAACCTTACATTCAACGGTGATGAAGTGGAAAGTGTCGAAAGCTTCAAGTTTCTAGGCATGCAGATCACCAACAATCTGTCCTCGTCCCTCCACACCAACATTATAGTTAAGAAAGCCCATCAACACCTCTACTTTCTCAGAAGGCTAAGGAAATTCTGCATGTCCGCTACGAGTCACACCAACTTTTACAGATGCACCATAGAAAGCATTCTTTCTGGTTGTATCACAGCTTGGTATGGCTCCTGCTCTGCCCAAGACCGCAAGAAACTACAAAATGTCGTGAGCGTAGCCCAATCCATCATGCAAACCAGCCTCCCATCCATTGGCTCTGTCTACACTTCCCGCTGCCTCGGCAAAGCAGCCAGCATAATTAAGGACCCCACGCACCCCGGACATTCTCTCTTCCACCTTCTTCCATCGGGTAAAAGATATAAAAGTCTGAGGTCACGTACCAACCGACTCAAGAACAGCTTCTTCCCTGCTGCCATCAGACTTTTAAATGGACCTACCTTATATTAAGTTGATCTTTCTCTACACCCTAGCTGTGACTAACACTACATTCTGCACTCTCTCCTTTCCTTCTCCCTTATGTGCTCTATGAAAGGTATGTTTTGTTTGTGTAGCACACAGGAAGCAATACCTTTCACTGTATATCAGTACGTGACAATAATAAATCAAATCAAAGAATGTGTCCTGACTGTTTATCACCATATTGACACAAAATTCTTGGTGCAGCGAAACAGCCACAGCAAGGTCAGCTGTTGGGTGCAAGGGGGCTCATTAGCTTACGAGGATGGAATCTGCAACCTTGTCATCATTAGCAGCATGCTCTGAGCATCTGAACTAACCAGCCATTATGTGTCCTGAATATTCCCTCTGAACGGGGAAGTGATTGTACGGTTGATAGTTACACGTAGCTTATTTGCAATGGTCAAACCAATTCATGTTTTGACGCATGATTTTTCCAGTGTTTTGCCAGTTGAAACTTATTAACAAATACTAGTTAGCAATTTAAGATAAGGAGAAGGAAATAAGATTAGCTATATTGTACAGGAAATCTTTAATTGCATTTGTCAGCTGTTCCCCTGTCAGGAATAGCCTCACCTCTGACTCTGAAAATTCTGCATTCAAGTCCCACCCTTGAGTCTTGAACACAAAAATCTAGGTTGACACTTCAGTGCACTACCGAGGGAGGACTACATTGTCAGAGAGGTCACTGGAGCCCCATGTTCCCTCTCAGGTGGACCTAAAAGACCCCACAGTCACTGTTCCAAAGAAGAGCGGGGGAGTTGTCCCGAGTGTCTTGACCAATATTCACCCCTCATTCAACATCAGTAAGAACAGATGATTTGCTCACTGTCGCATTGCTGTTTGTTGGATCATGTTGTGCACAAATTGGCTGCCCCTCATCCTACATTATGTGGGACTACATCTCAAGGTATTTCCTTGGCTCTAATGTGCTTTTAAATGTCCCGAGGTTGTGGAAAGTGTCACAGCAATGAAAGTCTTCCTTTCTTTGCAAAGTACTTGTCAGATCACAAGCCAGTGACGTGGTCCCAGGCATCGAACTGACTGTGCTGTGTAGATCAGCACAGTGAATCTTGCCTGACTTCACAAACCTGTGATTGTTGTACAGTGGCTCTGCTGATAAGTTGCCACATGATTTAAATAGAGCAGTGATCGGATTATCTTTAAGTGCGGACTCTGATCAGGTGTTTCTGCTCTGTTAATGAATGTAAGAGCTGATTACAGCATCATATAAATCAATATTTCAATTGCCATCCTCTGTGATGCTGATTATTAAATCCATAACCCCAAAATATGTTTTGTATTCATTCTTGGAAAGTGAGCACCATTGGCAAGGCCGTCATTTATTGCCCATCTCTGACACAGCACGATGGCACAGTGATTAGCACTGCTGCCTCAAAACGCCAGGGACCTGAGTTCGATTCCCGGCTCGGGTCACTGTCTGTGTGGAGTTTGCACATTCTCCCCGTGTCTGCGTGGGTTTCCTCCGGGTACTCCGGTTTCCTCCCATCGTCCAAAGATGTGCGGGTTAGGCGGACTGGCCGTGCGAAATTGACCCTAATTTCAGGGGGCTTAGCAGAGTAAATAGGGTGAGAATGTTGTCGGTGCAGGCTTGATGGGCTGAATGGCCTCCTTCTGTACTGTAGAGATTCGATGATTCAATGCTATGATAATAATAGAAAATTCTAGAAAGGCTCAGCAGGTCAGGCAACATCTGTGGTTTGAGAAAAAAAGTTAATGTTTCAGCTCAATGTCCTCTCACTAGAATTAAAACCAAGTTCGAGATTTCACAGGTTTTAAGTAAGTTCAGAGGAAGGAGACGGAGTGTGGGGAGTGGAGGAGGGAAGAGCAAATGGGAGGGTGAAGGCAGAGGCAACGCTACAAAAATTGCAAGACTCTTATTGACACTGAGTTCAGACACTTAATTGGACCACAAGATCGTGAGCAAAATTTCAAGACCATTCGGCCCGTTATGGCTGTTCTCCATATGAGCATCGTGACTTAGTGCCATTTCCCTGTCTTTTCCCCATACCCCTTCACATTTATTATTTGAATAGAAACATCTATTACCCTCTTGGATGCCTCGATTGAACCTGCCTCCACCTCACTTCCAGGCAACGAATTCCAGACCCCAACCACTCACTGGGTGAATTTTTCTTTCTCACATCACATTTGCTTCTTTTACAAATCACTTTAAATCTGTGCCCCCTCGTTCTCGATCCTTTTGCGAGCAGGAACAGTTTCTCCCTACCTATTCTGTCCAGCCCCCTCATGATTTTGAACATCTCTATCAAATCTCCTCTTAGCTTGCTGCTCCTCTCCAAGGAGAACAGTCCCAACCTCTCCAATCTATCCTCATAACTGAAGTTTCTCATCCCTGGAACCATTCTTCTAAACTTCTTCTACACTCTCTCCAATGTGTTCACATCCTACCTATAATGTGACACTCAGAATTGTGCACAATATTCCAGCTGAGGTCTAATGTCCTATACAAGTCCAGCATAGTCGCCTTGTTCTTGTACTCTATGTTCCTATTAATAAAGTAAGAAGTTTAACAACACCAGGTTAAAGTCCAACAGGTTTATTTGGTAGCAAAAGCCACACAAGCTTTCGAGGCTCTGAGCCCCTTCTTCAGGTGAGTGGGAATTCTGTTCACAAACAGAACTTATAAGACACAGACTCAATTTACATGAATAATGGTTGGAATGCGAATACTTACAACTAATCCAGTCTTTAAGAAACAAAACAATGGGAGTGGAGAGAGCATCAAGACAGGCTAAAAAGATGTGTATTGTCTCCAGACAAGACAGCCAGTGAAACTCTGCAGGTCCACGCAACTGTGGGAGTTACAAATAGTGTGACATAAATTCTGATTCTAGGATCGCATGATAAAGACTCAGGAGGAAAAAAGCAGAAATATTTATGTGAAATAGTGTGACATAAACCCAATATCCCGGTTGAGGCCGTCCTTGTGTGTGCGGAACCTGGCTATCAGTTTCTGCTCCGCGACTCTGCGCTGTCGTGTGTCGCGAAGGCCGCCTTGGAGAACGCTTACCCGAATATCAGAGGCCGAATGCCCGTGACCGCTGAAGTGCTCCCCAACAGGAAGAGAACAGTCTTGCCTGGTGATTGTCGAGCGGTGTTCATTCATCCGTTGTCGCCAAGGCCATCCCCACACCCCCACTTCTTGCCTTCAAACAACCGCACAACCTCAAACAGACCATTGTCCGCAGCAAACTACCCAGCCTTCAGGAGAACAGTGACCAAGACACCACACAACCCTGCCACAGCAACCTCTGCAAGACGTGCCGGACCATCGACACAGATGCCATCATCTCACGTGAGAACACCATCCACCAGGTACACGGTACATACTCTTGCAACTCGGCCAACGTTGTCTACCTGATACGCTGCAAGAAAGGATGTCCCGAGGCATGGTACATTGGGGAAACTATGCAGACGCTGCGACAACGGATGAATGAACACCGCTCGACAATCACCAGGCAAGACTGTTCTCTTCCTGTTGGGGAGCACTTCAGCGGTCACGGGCATTCGGCCTCTGATATTCGGGTAAGCGTTCTCCAAGGCGGCCTTCGCGACACACGACAGCGCAGAGTCGCGGAGCAGAAACTGATAGCCAGGTTCCGCACACACAAGGACGGCCTCAACCGGGATATTGGGTTTATGTCACACTATTTCACATAAATATTTCTGCTTTTTTCCTCCTGAGTCTTTATCATGCGATCCTAGAATCAGAATTTATGTCACACTATTTGTAACTCCCACAGTTGCGTGGACCTGTAGGGTTTCACTGGCTGTCTTGTCTGGAGACAATACACATCTTTTTAGCCTGTCTTGATGCTCTCTCCACTCCCATTGTTTTGTTTCTTAAAGACTGGATTAGTTGTAAGTATTCGCATTCCAACCATTATTCATGTAAATTGAGTCTGTGTCTTATAAGTTCTGTTTGTGAACAGAATTCCCACTCACCTGAAGAAGGGGCTCAGAGCCTCGAAAGCTTGTGTGGCTTTTGCTACCAAATAAACCTGTTGGACTTTAACCTGGTGTTGTTAAACTTCTTACTGTGTTTACCCCAGTCCAACGCCGGCATCTCCACATCATGCCTATTAATAAAGCCCACGATACCGAATGCTTTATTAATCACTCCTGTCCTACCCCATCTTCAATGACCTATGCACATGTGCACCCAGGTCCCTCTGCTCCTGCACCCCTTTAAGAATTGTACCCCTTATTTTATATTGTCTTTCCATGTTCTTTCGACCAAGACTCAAGCAAACCACAAGATGGTGGCTGACTTGCCAATGCAATGAAATGCACAAGCCAAAGACTTCAGTGCAGGTGGAAGAAATGGCTGAGAAGCAGCCAAGATTAGAGTGTTTTGAAAATGTCAACACAGCACCCAAATAGCAGCAGCAAAAAGCAGATGTGAACGAAGGAAAGCTACCTGAGGAAACTCAGAACGTGCAATATGTAAGGTTGAACTGGAAGATTTGAAGTGCAAGATTCAAGCTGAGTATATACCTCTGACAACACACAATGAACTGAATTCTTCAATAAACAAAACTGCTCCAGATCTGAACAAATTCATTTCAGAGCTGACACAAAGGTATCGGAAAGAAATAGCCCTCAACTCTGCAGCTGGCAAATCAAAGCAGGAGTGGGGGAAATTCAATGAGATTTGCAGCCAGGCAAAACAGCAGGCAGAGACTCTGTGATCCTGAAAGAGTCATTGAAAATTCAATATGTAGCCTTGGAAAAGCTAGAGGAGCCCAAAAGGATGTTGAACATTAGTTTAGAAAAAGCTGCATCAGAAATATCATAGCAATAAAACGATGCACTAAACCCAGAGAGTCATAGAATCCCCAGTGCAGAAGGGAGTCATTCAGCCCATCGAGCCTGCACCAACAGCAATCCCACCCATTAACTCCTGCTAATCTCCCTGACACTAAGGGGCAATTTAGCATGGCCAAACCACCTAACCCGCACATCTTTTGGAGTATAGGAAGAGACCTGAGCACCCAGAGGAAACCCACACAGACACGGGGAGAGTGTTGGCAAGAGGTAAATGTGAAAACTAACAGTTGAAATAACCGTTGGTTGCCCTTCAAGATCAAACGCAAAAGGAATGTGCAACCGTTCAGCAACATGAAGAAATGAAGACTGTCTAAAACAGAAGAATGGTAGACCAATGAAAGGAACTCAAGGAGACTTGTTTGGGACCAGATCAGAAACCCCAAGATATATTATGAAAGTAGATTAGACCCCAATTATTTTTTTGATTTTGGCATTAGTGTGAGGATAAAGTGTTAGCAAACTTTATTTTTAACAATACAGTTTAACGATAATGAATGGAGTGGCTTAAGTTTTACCGATTGAAATATTTAAACACGGCAAAATACAATTCTTAACTGCTAACCTACTTGTATTAGTTTCAATTTAGCAATACTCCTTAAACTCCTCTTCAACATCAGTTAACAAACAATATAAGCTTATGTGGGCTGCCAGTCCTCAAGCCTCCAGAGCACCTCTGGAGATATAAAGAGACCTACTTCTCCTAGCAAGTCCCAAACAGCAGACTCCAGAGAGAGAGAGAGAGAGGAAGAGATCTCCTGCTCCTTGCAGACCCAAGCAGAAACTGCCTGCTTGTCTTTGTAAGCTTAGCTCCTTCCCTTCACATGGCTCTGCCACTTGTCAATCAACCTAATTAAACCCTACTCTGAAACCTCAGGGGAAAAAAACTGCTTTAGTTCAAATTAAAACAAACACCTCATTATCTAGGATCAATTATTCTGCTGCATTCTCAGCATGTTTGGAGTCTGGAGCAGACAAATTGGCACCGTAGACAGAGCTGAAATTTAAACATACTCCACACAAGACAGGTATTAAAACTACATTTATTAAAGTCACAGTATCGTCACAGACTCTATTGACTTACAGGGAGACTCGAGATGAAGTGAGTGAGCTTCACAAAGAAAAGGGAATCTAGTTGAAGAATCTTCACATGTTACAAGAATCCCTCAGGACAAAGTTTGTCCTCTGGAAAATTACAAAGAGAAGCAAAATTAAATTTCACGTCACTTTGAACAAATGTTTGCCTATGTTATATACTAGATATTCTGACCAGTATGACTAACAAGGCAAAAGATGAAGAGGTGCGACAATGTGGGTTTTGAACCAACTCAAAGCAAATTTATTTAACAGCTGCTGTCAGGTTGAAGCCCAAATAAATTTTGCTACCAAATAAACCTGTTGGAATTTAACCTGGTGTTGTGAGACTTCTTACCAGGTTGAAGCCGAACATGGAAGAGAGATGTCTCTGATGATGTCACTATACTGGGAGATGAATATCCAGGGGTATCAGGCATTTAGGAAGAATAGACAGGAAGGAAAAGGTGGTGGGGTAGCTCTGTTAATAAAAGATAATATCAGGGTAGTAGTGAGGGATGACATAGGCTCTAAGGAACAAAACGTGGAATCGTTATGGGTAGAGATAAGGACTAGTAGGGGGAGAAAGACACTAGTAGGCGTGGTCTATAGGCCCCCAAATAATAATGTTGAGGTGGGGAGGGCTATAAACAAGCAAATAATGGATGCGTGCAAAAACGGAACGGCAATAATCATGGGGGACTTCAACCTGCATATAGATTGGCTGACTCAAGTTGGAAGGGGTGGGATGGAGGAAGAGTTCTTGGAATGCTGTCGGGATAGTTACCTTGAACAGTATGTTACAGAACCGAAGAGGGAACGAGTTATCTTAGATCTGGTAATGTGTAACGAGGTAGGTAGAATTAAGGATGTTAAGTGGCAAGAATGAATGTTGGACCCTTGGAGGACGAGAGGGGGGATTTAATAGTGGGAAATTAGGAAATGGCTGAAACTTTAAAGAAGTTTTTTGTGTCGGTCTTCACGGTGGAAGACACAAATAGTTTACCGAATATTAACGATAGAGGGTTGGTAGGAGGAGAGGTACTCAATACAATTAATGTTACCAGGGAGGCAGTGCTGGGTAGACTAAAGGGACTAAAGGTGGACAAGTCCCCGGGCCCGGATGGAATGCATCCCAGGGTACTGAAAGAAATGTCAGAGGTAATAGCGGATGCGTTAGTGGTTATTTATCAAAATTCGTTGGATTCTGCGGTAGTGCCGGCGGATTGGAAAACGGCTAATGTTATGCCGCTGTTTAAAAAAGGAAATAGCAAAAGGCGGGTAACTACAGGCCGGTTAGCTTAACGTCTGTAGTTGGGAAAATGCTGGAATCCATCATTAAAGAAGAAATAGCAGGCCATCTGGATAAGAATGGTTCGATTAAGCAGATGCAGCATGGATTCATGAGGGGAAAGTCGTGCTTGACAAACTTGTTGGATTTTTATGAAGATGTGACTAGTGCGGTTGACAGAGGGGAACCGGTGGATGCGGTGTTTTTGGATTTCCAAAAGGCGTTTGATAAGGTGCCTCACAAAAGGTTGCTGAAGAAGATTGGGTCACACGGAGTTGGGGTAGGGTGTTAGCGTGGATTGGGGATTGGCTATCTGACAGGAAGCAGAGAGTCGGAATAAATGGGTGCTTTTCTGGTTGGCAGATGGTAACTAGTGGCGTGCCGCAGGGATCGGTACTGGGGCCTCAACTATTTACCATTTATATAGACAATCTGGAGGAGGGGACTGAGTGTAGGGTAACAAAGTTTGCAGACGACACAAAGATAAGTGGAAAAGTGAATCGTGTGGAGGGTGTAGAAGGTCTGCAGAGAGATTTGGACAGGCTGAGTGAGTGGGCGAGGATCTGGCAGATGGAGTATTACGTTGACAAATGCGAGGTTCATAGAAATCATAGAAACCCTACAGTGCAGAAGGAGGCCATTCGGCCCATCGAGTCTGCACCGACCACAATCCGACCCAGGTCCTACCCCCACATATTTTACCCACTAATCCCTCTAACCTACACATCCCAGGACTCTAAGGGGCAATTTTTTAACCTGGCCAATCAACCTAACCCGCACATCTTTGGACTGTGGGAGGAAACCGGAGCACCCAGAGGAAACCCACGCAGACACAAGGAGAATGTGCAAACTCCACACAGACAGTGACCCGAGCCGGGAATCGAACCCGGGACCCTGGAGCTGTGAAGCAGCAGTGCTAACCACTGTGCTACCGTTACCGTGGAGGAAATAATAGCAAATTGGATTATTATCTAAATGGAAAAAAATTACAACAGGCTACTGTGCAAAGGGACCTGGGGGTCCTTGTGCATGAGATGCAAAAACCCAGTCTGCAGGTGCAACAGGTGATCAAGAAGGCAAATGGGATGTTGGCCTATATCGCAAGGGGGATAGAATATAAAAGCAGAGATGTCTTGCTGCATCTGTACAGGGCATTGGTGAGGCCGCAGCTGGAATACTGTGTGCAGTATTGGTCCCCTTATTTGCAGAAGGATATATTGGCCTTGGAGGGAGTGCAGAGAAGGTTCACCAGGTTGATACCAGAGATGAGGGGTGTTGATTATGAGGAGAGACTGAGCAGATTGGGTTTATACCCGTTGGAATTTAGAAGGCTGAGGGGGGATCTTATAGAGACCTATAAGATAATGAAGGGGCTGGATAGGATAGAGGTGGAGAGATTCTTTCCACTTAGAAAGGAAGCTAGAACTAGAGGGCACAGCCTCAAAATAAAGCGGGGTCAGTTTAGGACAGAGTTGAGGAGGAACTTCTTCTCTCAGAGGGTGGTGAATCTCTGGAATTCTCTGCCCACTGAAGTGGTGGAGGCTACCTCGTTGAACATGTTTAAATCACGGATAGATGGATTCCTGATCGGTAAGGGAATTAGGGGTTATAGGGATCAGGCGGGCAAGTGGAACTGATCCACGTCAGATCAGCCATGATCTTATTGAATGGCGGGGCAGGCTTGAGGGGCTAGATGGCCTACTCCTGCTCCTATTTCTTATGTTCTTATGTTCTACATCACATGACTAATCAAACAAGGATGCATTGGTTTACAATACATAACATCCCTCCCACTTTACTGCAGTAGTGTGAAAACAAACTTTTAAACACTAATGATTATCCAATATGAATATCAGTTACATTACCAAGTGTTATTATCTACATATGAACAATTAATATGAGAGTCCTTCTGCTGGACAAGATTTTGTCTCAGTAAGATACGAAGTTCCAGAGTCTGATCTTTACATCCTTGATAACCTGTTCCTCACGAGTACCAGGTACTTCATCCCGTGAAGTTGCTTCGTTGTCAGCTTCCAGGGATGTGGGTCATTCTCCCAGAGTAAGAATCTGAATTCGGGTTTGAAGTAATCCTTGGTTTAGGGATTTCATAACCTGGGGTGTTTGACGTAAGCCTTTCAGATACAGACTCCTCTAATTCAGTCTTTGAAGCAAGGAATTGATCTGTGTGTCTCCACCAAATTCTCTCGCCATCGAGTTGCACCCTTTAAGAAATCAGACCTGTCTTAGCTGGAATGTTTGCAAGTACCCACTTCTCAGTTGCCGAGTAATTTCTCCCTAAAACTCTTTCTCCGTGATTAGAGCTCCTCAGTTTCGATGTTTGTCTGTAGTGAGTAACTTTGTTGTCGCTCTATTATTGTTGTTGTGTCAGGTGGTGTGAGTAAATCGAATTTAGTCTCAGTTTCCTCCTCAGGAACAACATTGCCGATGAATGTTGTGTTGTCATGGGCAGTGTTCCGATAGGACATGAGAAAGTTCACTCTCCTGGATAACGAAGCTTCATGTTTTGATGCTTTAATGACCTGTTTCAATGACTGGACTAGCCTCTCTGCCTGTCCATTAGTGGACAGATGATATGGTGCAGTCCTTATGTGCCGTATACCATTGTTCTTAAAGTAATCCACAAATTCCTGCAATGTGTCCCATTATCACTGACTAGTTGTTAGGGCTGTTGAAATCTTGCAAACAACTCATTCAGCTCCTCTATGGTTCTTTCTGTCGTGGTAGATTCATTATCTTGACTTTAGGCCACTTTGAATGCACGATAACTTGACCAAGAAACATGCAGCCTTCAATGGGTCCCGCAAAGACCATGTGTATTCTCTGCTGTGGTTGTTTTGGCCATTCCCATGGATGAAGTGGTTGTAGAGGTGGAGTATACCGTATTCTAGTGCAGAACTTTGTTTTCTATTTGTGAGTCAAGTCCCAGCCACAGAAATAGCTTCTTGCAAATTCTTTCATCCTTACTAGCCCTGGATGACCTTTGTGCAGTTGATCCAGAATTCGGCTTCGCAAACATGGAGGAATGATCTCTCTGATCCCCACAGCAATATTCCATTTTGGAGACAAGGTCTGAATTCAGGATTCTTCCTTTGTTTGTCCAGTCATGTTCCTCTTAAAACCATGTCCATTACCAGGTCACTCCTCGTATGTTTTTGCACCTGAGACAATGTTATTGGAACATTCTCTACCTGGGAGGAGTTAAATATGACAATCTCGACAAAGCATCAGTGTTGGTATGCTGTTCTGAGCTCCAGTACTTGATTTCATAATTATGTTTTGATAATATCAACGTCCATCTTTGTAGATGACTTGTGGCTCATGATAGAATTCCCTGCTATGAGCCAGATATCGGTTTTATTACAAAAGGTTCAGTTCTTGCCTTGAAGCATCTAGAGTTGTTATCAGGTTCAATCTTGAGCTTTGCCTCCACTCCAGTCTGGACCCTAAAGAATTCATGAATACCTTCCTATACTTCTGTAGAAGTTTTTGAAGGGTGTTCTTGTCATTAACCAATTGGTTAATTGCTCCCCAGATAAGCTTGATTTTATTTATCCACTCTTCCAAAGTGTGCAGGAAAATTTCCTTTCCCTGGGTGCAGAGGTAATTCTGCTGGTTGACCATTAGTTTCTACTAGAACCGTGATATATCCCTGCAGTGGAACTACCTCTTGGGTGTAAATTTGCAGGATTACATTTGAAGGATTTATTGGTATATGTTTAAACTTCTGATGGTATATGTTTTCTGAGAGAAGTTACTATAAGTCTTGGATCTTTCTTAGTCCAGTATCATCTTGGAAATTTTCATCCTCATCAAATATTTTATAAACCTCTTTTTTAAATCTTGATGTGTTCTTGCGTTTGCACATCTTTGGGGTTGGAGAAGTCTGTTGTTTCCAACACATCTTAGTATAAGACCATAAGACATAGGAGCAGACTCGGCCCATCGAGTCTGCTCCGCCATTCAATCATGGCTGATATTTTTCTCATCCCCATTCTCCTGCCTTTTCCCCATAATCCCTGATCCCCTTATTAATCAAGAACCTATCTATCTCTGTCTTAAAGACACTCAATGACCTGACCTCCACAGCCTTCTGCGGCAAAGAGTTCCACACATTCACCACTCTCTGGCTGAAGAAATTCAGAAATTAGTCATGTAGGTTTTCTTGCCACAGCTTTTATATTTATTTTTTCTCCTCCAACATTCATGTGGAGAGTGCCCCATCTGAGCACACCTATGGCATGCTTGCATTTTAAGAGGTGTTTTCCTGTCCGTTCCCATCTTGTGTATTTCGGCTCCAGTTCCAATTTGGGAAGCTTCTTTCATGGGAAATTTCACAGACACCGCAATCCCATCAACAAGTTTTAGTGTTAAAGAGCTTTCGGTGTGTCATCTTTGAATTGCTCCATTTCAAAGTCCACAAACAGATCTGTCTCACAGAGCGTCATCGAGGGTCAAACCAAAGTCATAGTTCCTCACTAATGTTCTCAGCGTTGTTATGAATTGAGACATATTTTCTCCTTCTTCTTGGCTCTGTTGATGAAATCCGAATCCGAATTAGTGGTGTAGGCGAGAAGTAACTTTCAAGAATCTTGGTCAGTTCCTCGTAGGTTTCTTCACTGGGCTTCTCGGGATGGACAAGACTCTACAGCAACTTAATGATTTTGCACTCCACTATATCATAGTGGTTAGCACTGCTGCCTCACAGCGCCAGGGATCCGGGTTCGATTCCTGGTTTGGGTCACTGTGTGGTGTCTGCACGTATTCTCCGTGTCTGCGCGGGTTTCCGCCAGGTGCTCCAGTTTCCTCCCACAATCCAAGGATGTGCGGGTTAGGTCGATTGGCCATGCTAAATTGCCCCTTAGTGTCAGGGGGGATTAGCTGTAAATGTATGGGGTTACGGGAATAGGGCCTGGGTGGGATTGTGGTCGGTGCAGACTCGATGGGCTGAATGGCCTCCTCCTGTAGGATTCTATGATTCTATGCTTAGGAAAGTGACTAGTTTATCCAGTATGTTGTTCACAGCCAGATAACATTGAAATCTCTCTTTGTGAGCATTCCACGAAGGCCTTTGCTCACCACTGGAGTTACCGGTTCTGAAATCGCAGTACTTTGTCTTCCACCCTCTTATCTTTTCTTTTTGTTATTAATTTTTATTACTTGCTTTTGTTACTTGGATCAGTAGTTTGAATTTTTTCTCAAACTGCTTCTTGGTAGACAATCAATCTCCTTTTTACCAAAGAAGGCAGAGAATGCAGATTTGATGTCACTGTCAGATCAGCCATGATCTTATTGAAGGGCAGAGCGGGCTTGGGGGGCCGAATGGCCTCCTCCTGCACCTAATTTGTATGCTCATAAATTACTTAAAACTATATTTTCTAACAACCTAGGGGTCCTGTTTTCCACCACTGACCCTGGCTCATAATCTTGAGCATGGGATTTTTATCTGGGCCTGGGGTGACTCACAAAAGGGCAAGGATGTCAATTCCCCTGAGGTCCAAAATCCCCTCTTCCTCTGAAGTCTGGGTCATTTATATATAACAAGAAAAGCAAATAGTCTGAATACCAACCCGGGGAGGTGGTGGGGGGCGGGGGGGGGGGGGGGGGGGGGGGGGGTGGGGGGGGGGGGGGCTCCTTTGTAGGCAGCCATTCATCACTACACAATGTCTCCTATCCCTTATTAGCCAATTATATACCCAGTTACCACCATCTCTTGAATGCTATTTGCCTCTATTTTATAAAAAAATATGTTGGGCAGTTTTTTTCCCAGGGGTTAACCGACCTCTGTCTATCGGCTGACATGGATACTGATTCACAGAATTCCTGTGAGCGAGAGCTGGAACTGTTATTGCCGGGGGCTGCGATCACCTTTTGCCAAAGGCAGCTCGGTGGACATGTTCATTAGGTATAGAGTGATCGCCTGGATATGTGTCGGTGGCTGGGATGGGGAGGTGGAGTGGAGGGGAGGCTGGTCAGTGAGGAATTTCCTGGATTTATTACCCCCCCCCCCCCCTCAAGTTGGGCTTTGCCCATGGTTCTGGATGGGGCTGGAGATGAACACTGTGTGGGACAGGCTGGATACAACAGCAGTTTTTTCCCTGTCCATCAATTACATGTGTCCATACTTTGAAACCCTCCCACTGGACAGCATGAGCCTGGCAACCTTGAAGCAAGCAGTAAAGGTGACAGGATGACTGCTCCTGGTTCCACCAGGGATTTATGAGAGTTTCTACATTCGTATTACTGCCAAACAACAGCTGGGAGACCAGAGTGGAAATTAAATGAGCGTAATGGATAGTCTGTTCAGCCCCATGCTATACAGGCCACTTTAACTATCAGCAATAAACAAATGTTTGGAATGTGTGCTGAGTGTCAGCAGGAAGATGACATTTGTTTTGATACCAAGCCCTCTCGACACTTAATCAAGACTGACATTGCTATCCCAGCTTTCAATCATCCAGCTTGCCCTGAATTCATTCATCTTCTCCCCCTCTCTCCTGCCTTAATTAGGATGGGAATAATCAGTAAATGGAAAAGCTCCCACAACGTCCCTGTTGCGCAGTCCTTGGTCAAACTGAGCAATGGGAATATGAAAACCCACAAATATTGGATTCTTCAAGGACGGCCGCGCTGTGAGCACGGGAAACTAGCATCAATCGCATCTTGAATGATAATAAAAAACAAAAAGAACTTGTATTTTAAAACTTCAGATTGTCCCAAAGTACTTTGCGGCTAATGAATTACGTTTTGAAGTATCATCACAGTTCATATATAGGAAAGTCGACAGCCAGTTTTCACACAACATGCTCCCAAAAACAGCAATGTGATAATGACCACTGTTTGTTTGTGAGATAGAATTGTCCAGAACCACAGGGAGAGCTCTCGTGCTCTTCTCAAAAGTCATGCCACAGGACTTCTTTGACTTACTTGCGAGGCGAGAGAGAGTCTCGGTTTAACATCTCATCTGAAAGATGGGACCTCTGACGATGCGGCATTCTTGCAGCATTGTCTCTCCGACAGTGCAGCACTCCCTCAGTACTGACCCTCTGACAGTGCAGCACTCCCTCAGTACTGACCCTCTGACAGTGCAGCACTCCCTCAGTACTGACCCTCTGACAGTGCAGCACTCCCTCAGTACTGACCCTCTGACAGTGCAGCACTCCCTCAGCACTGACCCTCTGACAGTGCGGCACTCCCTCAGCACTGACCCTCTGACAGTGCGGCACTCCCTCAGCACTGACCCTCTGACAGTGCGGCACTTCCCCAGTACTGACCCTCTGACAGTGCGGCACTCCCTCAGTACTGACCTCTTACACCTTTCACATTTCCCGTATGTAGTTGATACATTTCATAGAATAATAGGATCGCTACAGTGCAGAAGGAGGTCATTGGGCCCATCAAACCTGCACCGACTCGCTGACAGGGCATCTAAGTTTAAGTTTAAGTTTATTTATTTGTGTCACAAGTCAGCTTACATTAACACTGCAATGAAGTTACTGTGAAAATCCTCTAGTCGCCACACTCCGGCACCTGTTCGGGTGCACTGAGGGAGAATTTAGCACGGCCAATGCACCTAACCAGCATGTCTTTCAGACTGCGGGGGGAAACTGGAGCACCCAGAGGAAACCCACGCAGACACGGGGAGAATGTGCAAACTCCACACAGACAGTGACCCAAGCCGGGAATCGAACCCGGGTCCCTGGCACTGTGAGGCAGCAGTGCTAACCACTGCGCCTCTGTGCTGCCCTGTCTTATGGTATTTGCTACCAAATAAACCTGTTGGACTTTAACCTGGTGTTGTGAGACTTCTTACTGCCCTGTCTTACCCAGGCCTTCTCCCCTACCCGATCCTAATAACTCCACACATTTCCCGTGGCTAATACATCTAACCCACACATCTTGGAACACTAAGGGGCAATTAGCATGGGCAGTCCACCTAACCTGCACATCTTGGGACATTTTCTGTATTTGCAGCTTCGTGCAGAATTTGCTGACACGTTTATATGGACTGCATCACGTGTTCACGTTCACCTGTGAAATGGAATAAACGTTCCTCGATGTGCTGGTTGAGAAATCTGCCGACTGGTTCTCAACTACCGTCTGCCACAAGCCCACCTTCACTGATCACTATACACATTGGGATTCCGACAGCTCTATGCATTATAAGATTGGCCTTATCAGCAACCCCATAAATAGGGCCCGAGCTATTTGCTCACTGTGCAAGCCCGGTGCTGAATAGGGTACATCTTCAAAACCAACCTGTGGGATAATGGCTACTGGGATCAGATCATCACTCACTGCATTTCCAACTCATGAACGGGCCTGAGGCTGCCAGTTCCTGCCCTAACAATGCCCAGTCTATCTCCGGTTACCCAGGAAGGGTAATCTCAAAATACTGAATACCAGGTGAAGTTATCTGGTCCACGCTGCTGGTATGCAATAGCAAGTGATATTTTAAATAACAGGATGCTGCTATCAAGCCAAGAAGACGTGCTGCCTATCACACAAATGAATAGTGTGGTATGAATTTCAGAGCTGGTGCGATGTCAGGTATGTAGCTCGTATGTCCCAATGGCGTATCATCACATCAAACTATGTGCCCCTTTGACATTTTGCAACAAGTAAAGAACTGACTGTTCTCAACCTCCCTGTGCTTGCAAAATTCAAAACAACAGTGGACTTTGACAAAGGGTCATCTGGACTCGAAACGTCAGCTCTTTTCTCTCCTTACAGATGCTGCCAGACCTGCTGAGATTTTCCAGCATTTTCTCTTTTGGTTTCAGATTCCAGCATCTGCAGTAATTTGCTTTTATCCAGTGTGATTCTGTGATTGGACAGCATTTGCTAAGCAATGCTGAATGTGCTAAGAATTACGGTGACATCTAATTTAAGATTATCAGCCAGGCTCGCAGTGTGGCTCACGTACGCTTGTGAAAAGCCACATATATTCACACACAAAGGCCCCTGTTCTTTGCAGGCAGAAGGAAATGTCCACACTTGCACTTTTACAACTAAACTAAAGCTTGAAGGACACCATTCCCTGGTTCAATCCCCAAGGCAAATGTCTTGATCAATCAATTTGCCTGGTTTGAATTTAAATAAAATTTGGTAGTTAATTGTTCACTTGTGTATTCTCCATGACAATGGCCTCTACCAATCGGATTTCACTTGCCGACCAATCAGCACTCTCTTCTCACGTAGTAGAAATTGCTGTTCCCTTTGAGATTTGGTGTTCTTGTAAATCTGTCCTGATGAGTACAAGACAACAAGCTTCGGCAGCAAGTCACCTTTTACAGCAGATGTTGATTTGATACTGCATCTTCTCATTCCTCCTGCCAAAATGAATGACTTCAAGATTCTCTTTGTTAAATTTCACCTGCGAAATGTCTCCCCAAGTCATCAGCATGCCGATGTCAACCTGAGGTCTGGAACTATCCTTCTCACTGTTTATGAGTTTTGTTTAACTGCAAACTTTTAAGTTCTGCCCTGTAAACCAAAGTCCATATTATTAATATCCATCAAATATATATTCACTCCCTCCACCACCGATGCACAGTTACAGCTGCGTACACCATCTACAGGATGCACTGCAGGATCTCACCAAGGTTTCTTGGGAGCACCTTCCAAACCCATGATCACTACCATCTAGAAGGACAAGAGCAGCAGACACATGGGAGCCCCACCGCCTGGAGGTTCCCCTCCAAGTCACTCACCATCCTGACTTGGAAATATATCGCTGTTCCTTCACTGTTGCTGGGTCAAAATCCTGGAATTCCCTCCCTATTAGCATTGTGGGTGTACCTGCACCACATGGACTGCAGTGGTTCAAGAATGCAACTCACCACCACTTGCTCCAGGGCAACAAGGGATCAATAAATACTGGCCAGCCAGCGACACCCATGTCCCACAAATGAATTAATAAGTACTCTGTGAGTAAGTAAGCAGCACTCCGAGACTGGGTTCTGGTGACCCTCAGAGGAGAACTTTCTCAAGGCTGGAGGACTTTATCTGAATCAGCAGTTTGGAAAGTGCTAGTGAATGCTAGACGATGTTTGCGTTGTCCTCTTAAGGGCTGAAGTTGATTGTTGTTGCCAGTGTGATTAAGCCCCACAGACTGGGATACTCATAGAGCACTAAATACACAAAATACTGTGGATGCTGGGATTGGAAACGAGAACAGAGAATGCTGGGAAACTCAGCAGGTCTGGCAGCATCTGTAGGGCGAGAAACAGAGTTAACGTTTCGAGTCCTTTTGACTCTTTATCAGAATTAAAGAGAGGGAAACCGTGTTGGATATTAAACTGCAGCTGGAGAGATTGCAATAAGATGTATAGAAACCTTAAGAACAAGAGACAGATGCCTGGTGTGGAGGGGAAGGAAGAGGAGGGACCGGGGGAAGGCAGGATTTTTATATTGAGACAGTGTAAATAGTTCAAAAAAAGTTTAAGATGGAGGAGAAAGTTCACAGTCTCAAGTTGTTGAACTCAATGTTTAGTCCCGAAGGCTAATCGTGAGATGAAATGCTGTTCCTCCAGTTTGCGTTGGGCTTCACTGGAGCATTGCAGCAGGCCAAGGACAGACATGTCGACATGAAAGCAATATGCTTAGTTAAAATGGCAAGCAACAGGAAGGTCAGGGGTCATGTTTGCGGACAAAGCGAAGGTGTTCTGAAAAGCGGTTATACAGTCTGCGATTAGTCTCCCCAGTGTAGAGGAAATCACATCGGGAGCAGTGAATAAACTGAACCAAAGGGCAAGTGAAACACTGCTTCACCTGAAAGGAGTTTTGTAAAACCTGGAGGACTTCATTGTGTCATTCCCTCCAGCCTGAAAAACATTCATCATTACCCTCTGCTTTCCAGCTCTCAGCCAATTTCATATTCGGGCAGACGTATCCCTTTCATCCTCTGGCTTTTAACTTTGCCAAGAAAGCTCATATGTGGTACTTTGTCAAAAATCTTTTGAAAGTCTATTTACTCAATATCAACTCCATCACACTCATCAACAATCTCTGTTACTTTATCAAGGCACTTAATCAGGCTATTCAAAAATAATTTACTTTCAACAAATCTGGCTGCATTTAATTTATGAACTTAAGCTTTTAAAAGTACCCTGGATTAATATCTCCAAAGGTTCCACACCAACTGTGACCCGTAATTGCCTGAGGGAGGAATAAGGATTGACAGATAACTGGGTGAAAACGTTCTTGCTGTTCTTCAAAACAGTGGCATGGGATCTTTTACATCCACACAAGTGACCAAATGTGGACTTGCCTTAATATCTGATCAAAACAAGGTATCTCTGACACTGCAGCACTCATAGAACATAGAACGGTACAGCACAGAACAGGCCCTTCGGCCCACGATGTTGTGCCGAGCTTTGTCTGAAACCCAGATCAAGCTATTTCCTCCCTATCATCCCAAAGTGCTCCATGTGCCTATCCAATAGCTTCTTAAATGTTCCTAAAGTTTCTGACTCCACTATCCCTGCAGGCAGTCCATTCCACACCCCAACCACTCTCTGAGTAAAAAACCTACCTCGGACATCCTTCCTATATCTCCCACCATGAACCCTATAGTTATGCCCCTAGTTACCGCTCCATTCACCCGAGGAAATAGTCTTTGAACGTTCACTCTATCTATCCCCCTCATCATCTTATAAACCTTTATCAAGTCTCCTCTCAACCTCCTCCGCTCCAAAGAGAAAAGCTCAAGTTCCCTCAACCTTTCCTCATAAGACCTACCCTCCAAACCAGGCAGCATCCTGGTAAATCTCCTTTGCACTCTTTCCAGTGTCTCCACATCCTTCTTATAGTGAGGTGACCAGGTGCACGCAATATTCCAAATGTGGTCTCACCAAGGTCCTATACAGTTGCAGCATAACCCCACGGCTCTTAAACTCAAACCCCCTGTTAATGAACGCCAACACACTATAGGCCTTCTTCACGGCTCTATCCACTTGAGTGGCAATCTTCAGAGATCTGTGGATATAGAACATAGAAAGCCACAGCACAAACAGGCCCTTCGGCCCACAAGTTGCGCCGATCATATCCCTACCTCTAGGCCTATCTATAGCCCTCAATCCCATTAAATCCCATGTACTCATCCAGAAGTCTCTTAAAAGACCCCAACGAGTTTGCCTCCACCACCACCGACGTCAGCCGATTCCACTCACCCACCACCCTCTGAGTGAAAAACTTACCCCTGACATCTCCTCTGTACCTACCCCCCAGCACCTTAAACCTGTGTCCTCTCGTAGCAACCATTTCAGCCCTTGGAAATAGCCTCTGAGAGTCTACCCTATCCAGACCTCTCAACATCTTGTAAACCTCTATCAGGTCACCTCTCATCCTTCGTCTCTCCAGGGAGAAGAGACCAAGCTCCCTCAACCTATCCTCATAAGGCATGCCCCCCAATCCAGGCAACATCCTTGTAAATCTCCTCTGCACCCTTTCAATGGCTTCAACATCTTTCCTGTAATGAGGTGACCAGAACTGCGCGCAGTACTCCAAGTGGGGTCTAACCAGGGTCCTATAAAGCTGCAGCATTATCTCCCGACTCCTAAACTCAATCCCTCGATTAATGAAGGCTAGTACGCCGTACGCCTTCTTGACCGCATCCTCCACCTGCGAGGCCGATTTAAGAGTCCTATGGACCCGGACCCCAAGGTCCTTCTGATCCTCTACACTGCTAAGAATGGTACCCTTCATATTATACTGCTGCTTCATCCCATTGGATCTGCCAAAATGGATCACTACACACTTATCCGGGTTGAAGTCCATCTGCCACTTCTCCGCCCAGTCTTGCATTCTATCTATGTCTCGCTGCAACTTCTGACATCCCTCCAAACTATCCACAACACCACCTACCTTGGTGTCGTCAGCAAACTTACCAACCCATCCCTCCACTTCCTCATCCAGGTCATTTATGAAAATGACAAACAGCAAGGGTCCCAGAACAGATCCCTGGGGCACTCCACTGGTCACTGACCTCCATGCAGAGAAAGACCCCTCCACAGCCACTCTCTGCCTTCTGCAGGCAAGCCAGTTCTGGATCCACAAGGCAACAGCCCCTTGGATCCCATGCCCTCTCACTTTCTCAAGAAGTCTTGCATGGGGGACCTTATCGAACGCCTTGCTGAAGTCCATATAGACCACATCCACCGCTCTTCCTTCGTCAATGTGTTTGGTCACATTTTCAAAGAACTCAACCAGGCTCGTAAGGCACGACCTGCCCTTGACAAAGCCGTGCTGACTACTTTTGGTCATACTAAACTTCTCTCGGTGATCATAAATCCTGTCTCTCAGGATCCTCTCCATCAACTTACCAACCACTGAGGTTAGACTCACCGGTCGGTAATTTCCCGGGCTGTCCCTGTTCCCTTTCTTGAATATAGGGACCACATCCGCAATCCTCCAATCCTCCGGAACCTCTCCCGTCTCCATCGACGATGCAAAGATCATCGCCAAAGGCTCCGCAATCTCCTCCCTCGCCTCCCACAGTAACCTGGGGTACATCCCATCCGGTCCCGGCGACTTACCAACCTTGATGCCATTCAATAGTTCCAACACATCCTCTTTCTTTATGTCCACATGCTCGATCCTTTCTGTCCACCGCAAACCAGCAGTACAACCACCCAGATCCCTTTCCACCGTGAATACCGAGGTAAAGTATTCATTAAGCACCTCCGCCATTTCTAACGGTTCCGCACAAACTTTTCCCCCTTCACCTTTTAAGGGTCCTGTGCCTTCACATCTCATCCTTTTACTCTTGACATATTTGTAGAAAGCCTTGGGATTCTCCTTAATCTTACCCGCCAAGGTCTTCTCATGACCCCTTCTCGCTCTCCTAATTTCCTTCTTAAGCTCCTTCCTACATCCCGTATACTCCTCTAAATCCTTAACACCTCCTAGCTCTCTGAACCTTCTGTACGCCTCTCTTTTCTTATGAACCCCAAGATCTCTCTGTTCCTCCACATTCTTCAGAACCCTACCTTTGACCCTGTAATCCACATTCAAATTTGTCCTACCAAAATGAATCACCTCGCATTTATCAGGGTTAAACTCCATTTGCCATTTTTCAGCCCAGCTCTGCATCCTATCTATGTCTCTTTGCAGCCTACAACAGCCCTCCACCTCATCCACTACTCCTCCAATTTTGGTGTCATCAGCAAATTTACTGATCTACTCTTCCGCCCCCTCCTCCAAGTCATTGATAAAAATTACAAATAGCAGAGGACCAAGCACTGATCCCTGTGGCACTACGCTGGTAACCGGTTTCCAGTCTGAAAATTTTCCATCCACCACCACCCTCTGTCTTCTGTTAGATAGCCAGTTACCTATCCAATCAGCCAAACTTCCCTCTATCCCACACATCCTTACTTTCTTCATAAGCCGACCATGGGGGACTTTATCAAACGCCTTACAAAAATCCATGTGTATGACATCAACTGCACTACCTTCATCAACACACTTAGTTACCTCTTCTATCAAATTTGTGAGGCAAGACTTGCCTTTCACGAATCCGTGCTGACTATCCCGGATTAAGCTGCATCTTTCCAAATGGTCGTAAATCCTATCCCTAAGGACCTTTTCCATCAACTTACCGACCACCGAAGTAAGACTAAGCGGCCTATAATTACCAGGGTCATTTCTATTCCCTTTCTTAAACAGAGGAACAACATTTGCCACTCTCCAGTCTTCTGGTACCACCCCCGTGGACAGTGAGGACCCAAAGATCAATGCCAAAGGCTCTGCTATCTCATCCCTTGCCTCCCAAAGAATCCTAGGGTATATTTCATCAGGCCCAGGGGACTTATCAACCTTCAGTTTATTCAAAATTGCTAGTACATCTTCCCTCCGAACATCTACTTCCTCCAGCCTATCAGCCTGTGACACCCTCTCTTCCTCAAAAACATGGCCCCTCTCCTTGGTGAACACCGAAGAAAAGTATTCATTCATCACCTCTCATATCTCTTCTGACTCCATGCACAAATTCCCACTGCCGTCCTTGACCGGGAGTGCTGCACTATCAGAGGGTCACAACTCTGCCAATCATGGCAGTCCCACAGCCACCCATTCCTCTGAGGAGTGTCAGCTGGCTGGAGGAAAGACCTCTGCCCATTACAGGCCAACCTCAGCAGCAGCAGCCAGGACAAACAGCCCCCAGGTGTCAAGTCCCAGAGTCCAGGACCAGGTCAGTGCAGTAGGTGTCACGGCAAGTCGAGAAGGTCCCTGTGCCCAGAGGATGGTGGGGAGATGGGAGCTGGTGTCCCTAGTGAAGAAGGTGGGGTGGATGGAGCACCTGTTGAACTTTAAGTTTATTTATTATTGTCGCAAGTAGGCTTACATTAACACTGCAATGAAGTTACTGTGAAAATCCCTGAGTCGCTACATTCTGGCACCTGGTCGGGTACACTGAGGGAGAATTTAGCGTGACCAATACACCTAGCCAGCACATCTTTCGGACTGTGGGAGGAAACTGGAGCACCCGTAGGAAACTCATGCAGACACGGTGAGAACGTGCAAACTCCGCACAGACAGTGACTCAGGTCGGGAATCGAACCTGGGTCCCTGGCGCTGTGAGGCAGTAGTACTAACCACTGTGCCACCGTGCCGCCTTTGGTGGGGAGGGGTCAAAGAGATGGAGACCCAATGGAAAGGGGACCCATGAGAGAGGCCAGAGGTGCAAGCAGGATGACCTGCTCCTTAACCCCTCTCACCAGCCTCAAAACTTAGGCTAGACTGGAGGTGGGTCGTAAGCGATCGATAATTGGCCAATTTAAAGGCTGCAATTGGGTTTAGCGTGGGCTTTGATCCCCGGTAGCATTCTCATGAACCAGCGCTGCCCTCACTCCAAGTCCAGTATCTCCTTCTTGAGGTGTTGTGTCCACAACTGAAGCCAGCTACGCCGAACTGAGAAATACCAGAGCTTTTTACAACTATAACTTTCACCCTTTTGTACTTTAGTCCCTCTAAGATAATGATAATCCATCATTATGAAGTGTTTCGAAAGGCTAGTCATGGCACGAATCAATTCCAGCCTCCCGGACTACCTGGATCCACTACAGTTTGCCTATCGCCGCAACAGGTCCACAGCAGATGCCGTCTCCCTGGTTCCTGCACTCAACCCTGGAACACCTAGATAACAAGGACACCTATGTCAGACTCCTATTTATTGACTACAGCTCAGCCTTCAACACCATTATTCCCACAAAACTCATCTCCAAACTCCGTGGCCTGGGCCTCGGCACCTCCCTCTGCGACTGGATCCTGAATTTGCTAACTCACAGACCACAATCAGTAAGGATAGGCAACAACACCTCCTCCACGATCATCCCCAACACCGGTGCCCCACAAGACCATAAGACCATAAGACATAGGAGCGGAAGTAAGGCCATTCGGCCCATCGAGTCCACTCCACCATTCAATCATGGTTGATTTCAACTCCATTTACCCGCTCTCTCCCCATAGCCCTTAATTCCTCGAGAAATCAAGAATTTATCAATTTCTGTCTTGAAGACGCTCAACGTCTCGGCCTCCACAGCCCTCTGTGGCAATGAATTCCACAGACCCACCACTCTCTGGCTGAAGAAATTTCTCCTCATCTCTGTTCTAAAGTGACTCCCTTTTATTCTAAGGCTGTGCCCCCGCGTCCTAGTCTCCCCTGTTAATGGAAACAACTTCCCTACGTCCATCCTATCTAAGCCGTTCATTATCTTGTAAGTTTCTATCAGATCTCCCCTCAACCTCCTAAACTCCAATGAATATAATCCCACGATCCTCAGACGTTCATCGTATGTCAGGCCTACCATTCCTGGGATCATCCGTGTGAATCTCCGCTGGACCCGCTCCAGTGCCAGTATGTCCTTCCTGAGGTGTGGGGCCCAAAATTGCTCACAGTACTCCAAATGGGGCCTAACCAGTGCTTTATAAAGCCTCAGAAGTACATCCCTGCTTTTGTATTCCAAGCCTCTTGAGATAAATGACAACATTACATTTGCTTTCTTAATTACGGACTCAACCTGCAAGTTTACCTTTAGAGAATCCTGGACTAGGACTCCCAAGTCCCTTTGCACTTTAGCATTATGAATTTTGTCACCGTTTAGAAAATAGTCCATGCCTCTATTCTTTTTTCCAAAGTGTACGACCTCGCACTTGCCCACGTTGAATTTCATCAGCCACTTCTTGGACCACTCTCCTAAACTGTCTAAATCTTTCTGCAGCCTCCCCACCTCCTCAATACTACCTGCCCCTCCACCTATCTTTGTATCATCGGCAAACTTGGCCAGAATGCTCCCAGTCCCGTCATCTAGATCGTTAATATATAAAGAGAACAGCTGTGGCCCCAACACTGAACCCTGCGGGACACCACTTGTCACCGGTTGCCATTCTGAGAAAGAACCTTTTATCCCAACTCTCTGCCTTCTGTCTGACAGCCAATCGTCAATCCATGTTAGTACCTTGCCTCGAATACCATGGGCCCTTATTTTACTCAGCAGTCTCAGCAGGCTGTGTTCTCAGCCCCCTACTATACTCCTTATACACCTATGACTGTGTGGCCAAATTCCGCTCCAGTTTAATTTTCAAGTTTGCTGACGACACCACTGGAGTGGGTCAGATCACAAACAATGCTGAGATAGAGTACAGATAGAGTACAGGATTGAATCTGGTGAACTGGAGCAGCAACAATAATCTCTCCCTCAATGTCAACAAAACAAAGGAGATTGACATTGACTTCAGGATGCGTAAAGGAGAACATGCCCCTGTCTACATCAACGGAGACAAAGTAGAAAGGGTCGAGAGCTTCAAGTTTTTAGATGTCCAGATCACCAACAACCTGTCCTGGTCCCCCCATGCCAACACTATAGTTAAGAAAGCCCACCAACGCCTCTACTTTCTCAGAAGACTAAGGAAATTTGGCATGTCAGCTATGACTCTCACCAACCTTTATAGATGCACCATAGAAAGCATTCTTTCTGGTTGTATCACAGCTTGGTATGGCTCCTGCTCTGCCCAAGACCGCAAGGAACTACAAAAGGCTGTGAATGTAGCCCAATCCATCACGCAAACCAGCCTCCCATCCATTGACTCTGTCTACACTTCCCGCTGCCTTGGCAAAGCAGCCAGCATAATTAAGGACCCCACACACCCCGGACATTCTTTCTTCCATCTTCTTCTGTCGGGAAAAAGGTACAAAAAGTCTGAGGTCACGTACCAATTGACTCAAGAACAGCTTCTTCCCTGCTGCTGTCAGACTTTTGAATGGACCTACCTCACATTAAGTTGATCTTTCTCTACACCCTAGCTATGACTGTAACACTACATTCTGCACTCTCGTTTCCTTCTCTGTGAACGGTATGCTCTGTCTGTATAGCTGTGTGTTGATACATGTGACAATAATAAATCAAATCAAATGAAATCAAATCAAATTAAAAGAATGAAACCCTATGTCAGGCTTTTTGATACAAGCTATTCCAAGTATTGAATCTGATCCAAAATGAGAGTGCTTCCCTTTAAATAGCAGATGATTGCACAGTGAAATACGAAGATCAGGGTGCAAGAAAAGCAAAGTCAATCAGTCCTGGTTTCATGTTTCACCATCACTTGTTTGCACAGTTCAATGTTTTGCACTTCCATTGTGTTAACTCTTTAGGGCCTGCACCTCAGCTGTGCATCCTCCAATGGTACTGCGTTTGATAAGGTCCCCCATGGTCGGCTTATGATGAAAGTGAGGAGGTGTGGGATAGAGGGAAAGTTGGCCGATTGGATAGGTAACTGGCTGTCTGACCGAAGACAGAGGGTGGTGGTCGATGGAAAATTTTCGGACTGGAGGCAGGTTGCTAGCGGAGTGCCGCAGGGATCAGTGCTTGGTCCTCTGCTCTTTGTGATTTTTATTAATGACTTAGAGGAGGGGGCTGAAGGGTGGATCAGTAAATTTGCTGATGACACCAAGATTGGTGGAGTAGTGGATGAGGTGGAGGGCTGTTGTAGGCTGCAAAGAGACATAGATAGGATGCAAAGCTGGGCTGAAAAATGGCAAATGGAGTTTAACCCTGATAAATGTGAGGTGATTCATTTTGGTAGGACAAATTTAAATGTGGATTACAGGGTCAAAGGTAGGGTTCTGAAGACTGTGGAGGAACAGAGAGATCTTGGGGTCCATATCCACAGATCTCGAAAGGTTGCCACTCAAGTGGATAGAGCTGTGAAGAAGGCCTATAGTGTGTTAGCTTTTATTAACAGGGGGTTGGAGTTTAAGAGCCGTGGGGTTATGCTGCAACTGTACAGGACCTTGGTGAGACCACATCTGGAATATTGTGTGCAGTTCTGGTCACCTCACTATAAGAAGGATGTGGAAGCGCTGGAAAGAGTGCAGAGGAGATTTACCAGGATGCTGCCTGGTTTGGAGGGTAGGTCATATGAGGAAAGGTTGAGGGAGCTAGGGCTGTTCTCTCTGGAGCGGAGGAGGCTGAGGGGAGACTTAATAGAGGTGTATAAAATGATGAAGGGGATAGATAGAGTGAACGTTCAAAGACTATTTCCTCGGGTGGATGGAGCTATTACAAGGGGGCATAACTATAGGGTTCGTGGTGGGAGATACAGGACGGATATCAGAGGTAGGTTCTTTACGCAGAGAGTGGTTGGGGTCTGGAATGGACTGCCTGCAGGGATAGTGGAGTCAGACACTTTAGAAACATTTAAGCGGTTATTGGATAGGCACATGGAGCACACCAGGATGATAGGGAGTGGGATAGCTTGATCTTGGTTTCAGATAAAGCTCGGCACAACATCGTGGGCCGAAGGGCCTGTTCTGTGCTGTACTGTTCTATGTTCTATGTTCTACTGCGGCTTCCAGCACCTAATGGCAAACTCGGGTCACTGAAGGAGACTCACTGAGATTCAGCTGGCCTATAAACACCACTCGTATTTAGACCAAGGCCTCATGAGGGAGATTCTAATCTCCCTGACCCTGCATTCCTCTCCTCAGCATCATGATCTCCCTCCGACTGTCCCCACAAGTGCAGCGGAGCCGTCATTAAAATTGTTGGCAGGGCAGTTGGAAGTTTCTCTGTCTGAGCTATGTGTTTGAGAGCCAACTCAGCCGAGTTGGTGGCTCGCTTGCCTCTACCTCAAAAGGGTTTGCGTCCAAGTGCTGCTCTGGCACTTTGACATAATTTAGGCTTGCATGACATTACTACATAGCCAGAGTAACCACCTGTTAGATCCAACAGAGGCCCCCCCCGGCCTCTCTGATCCAATGCTGACTTCTAAACAGGCGGCAGAAATGTCGACTTTGCCCATCTCAACATCTGCTGTTCTGTTGGTGACACTCACTCTCCCATCTCTCCTTCACAAGGTTGTGAATTCAAGTCCCACTCCAGCGATTTGAGCCCATACTTCCAGGTTGACACTCCCTGTGCAGTATTGAGGGAGTGCTGCACTCTCAGGAGGGCTGTCTGTGGGGTGTGATATTAAATGGGGGCCCCACTTACCCTCTCAACTGGGCATAAAAGATCGTATATCGAAGGAGAGCAGGGAAGATTTCCCCAGTGTCCTGGGGGTGAACATCCACATCAGAAAATAAAACCAGATAAGTTTAACTTTATTTATTAGTGTCACAAGTAGGCTTACATTAACACTGCAATGAAGTTACTGTGAAAATCCCCTAGTCGCCACACTTTGGCGCCTGTTCGGGTACACTGAGGGAGAACTTAGCCTGGCCAATGCACCCTAACCAGCACATCTTTCGGACTGTGGGAGGAAACCGGAGCACCCGGAGGAAATCCACGAGACACAGGGAGAACGTACAGACTCTGCACAGACAGTGACCCAAGCTGGGAATCGAACCCGGTTCCCTGGCGCTGTGAGGCAGCAGTGCTAACTACTGTGCCGCCCTGTTTACCTGGTTATTATCATATTGCTGTTTGTGGGAGCTTATTGTGCACAAAATGTGTTTCTTACATCACAACAGCAATTATACTTCAGAAAGTACTCCCTCAGCTGTGAGCTGCTTTGTAGAGATATCCTCAGATTGTGACTGCACAATTGCAATTTGCCATTTGTGTTGTGCTGATAGGCACAATATCCAGACCGAACATTGACAAGGGCAGCATGGTCAACTGTAAATCTGAGAGGGTCAAGTTATGTGAAATTGAAAGTAAGGGGTTATGTAGTCGAATATGGTGACATGGGAAAAGTGAACATTGAGAAATATTTCAAGTAAGATGATTGGACCCAACTGGGAAAATTGTTGCCCATCAGGGAGTGGCGTGGATGGGGTGCAATAATTCAAGAACCTGGTATGATGGGATGTAGGAGTGGTGGATGGGCTGAACAAATGGATTCATCCATTGTGTTTTAACTTGGAGATATGCAGAGATGAGACACCAGGTTCAATGTGCACTGGAGTTTGATTCAATGCTTTAAAACATTATTCTCATGCTCACAGCTTCCTGACACAGTTTAGTTTTCTCTTCCTCAGTGAACACTCGAAGCTTACCTAATAACACATAGACAACAGATACTAGACACCTGTAAACAAACACAGAGTAATGAGCTACATTATTGTTAGATATCTTAGTGAAATCACCATTTCCCCAATGGCTCTGAAGTTGAAAGCTTAGACATATGGGTCGCTGCATCCAACCAAATACAGTATGGTATTTAGGGGGCGGGGAAAGGGGAGGCTTACTGACACTCTGCCTGAGAGGGAAGGGGGGCAGGGGGCCGTGATCAGTCTGGGTGGCGAGGCGGTGGGGGGATAAGGGGGTCAATAATGTTGTGGGGGTGTGGCAATGTCTGTAGGGGCCAGGGGGAGCAGTGTGACAGGGGAACTGCATTCCATCATTTTTTTTCTGCGCATGCGCAGTTGAAGGCTCCGATTGGAGCTGCAGGATTTTGGGCACATTAAGCCCTGCCCACAGGCTTGTGCAGCGCGATTCGGAATCGCTGATATTTTTTCAGGCAGAGTGCGTGTGGGGGCGCCAGAGAACGGGTCTAAAAAGTCGGATCTGAAACACTCCCAGTTTCAAGTCCGCCCGGCACTTAGAATCAAAATGGTGAAATAGGGCCCCAAAGGTTGTGAAATATTGATGACTTGCCTGTACCCATTCATTATAAAATCACTTAGGAATAATATCACAGTGCACCAAAGTTATTGCCAAGCGATTGCCACAGCTTTCTTAGAATGATTGAACTCAGCCAAGCTTCTAATTAAAAATTGAGAGAGAGTTATCTTGAAATGCAGGTTAGATGAAACATCAAAGCGTGGCAGAGTGGTGCTGGCATTTAAAGTGTTCGACAGTGAATCAAATCTTTCACGAGAACTTGCAAAGTGGTAGATATTGCACATGGAGCAAATGAAATCAGAAGTGGGAGGGGGTGGAAAAGGACGTTCTCTGTATTGCAAAAAAAAAGAAATGGTAATATGTTTCTTTGGGTAATATCACTTTCCTATTTCTCCTGTTTAGGAAGACAGGGTGTTGCGGTTCTAAATATGGTCATTAGAGTGAGAGACAGGGTGACTGAAAGAATTTAAACCAACAGTCAGAAGTGTTTTGATATGTTAATAAACCAAGAGGAGCTCCAATCTGAATTGCACATAAGATAATAACAAGAGTAGTTTCAAAGTGAGTTGTTTTCGTTCAAAGGGGGGTATGTACAGGTCATGAAAGGTGCAAGTAAATAAGGCAATAAGTAAATGAGATAAGTTTATTCACCTTGAAGCCTGAGAGCTAAAGTAAATAAATAAATTTAATAATTTCAGGGAAGGATGCATTCTTGACGAGACTGATTGAAACAGTGGAGAAATCAAAGGGAAGAACGTATTTAAGTAAATGCTGAGTGCGGGGGTGGAAGCGGGTAGCTGCTTAGATCTCCCAGACGACAGCAGGGTAGCTGGTCAGGACTCCCAGAAGAGAGTGTGAACAAGGCCAGACCTGGGGATCAAACCTCAGGAAAACCAAGAGGAAAAGGGGCAGTGTGGTAACAATTACTGGAATTCCATAGATTTTAAAATATGTAAGGATGGACGCTGGACAGAACGGGGAAGGTTAGCTCTGAGGGTAATTTAAGTCGAGGGTCAGGACTCTTCCTAAAAAAAACTAAGTGCCCGACGGGGAAGGGAAGCAGATTTTCCTGCCCGTTTTCTGGGCGTACTTAGTTTAATGAATCTCCGGCACTCTGTGCATCCCAGAGAGCCTCAGGGAGATTCACATTGGTAAGAGGGGGAGGGGGAGTGGCCTCATCCTGCTGGAGAGGCCGGCAGCATAGTGCTGAGCACGCCACTGCGCATGCGCCGATCTGTCAGCGGGGAGTTCGGTGCATGTGTACTGGCCCCCCCATCACTGGCCTCCCAATTGCTGGCCTCCTGATGTTATCCCTGACCACCCCCCCACTCCGATCGCTGGCCTACCCGACTCCCACCCAGGCCAGCCTCAATCGCCAGCCGCCCATGGCCAGCCCCAATCACCCCCCCCGGCCAGCCCCGACTTCCTCCCCTATGGCCAGCCCCGATCACCCCCCCTGGCCAGCCCCGATCACCCCCCCCGGCCAGCCCCGACTTCCTCCCCTATGGCCAGCCCCAATCACCCCCCCCGGTCAGCCCCAACTCCCTCCCCTATGGCCAGCCCCGATCACCCCCCCTGGCCAGCCCCGATCACCCCCCCCGGCCAGCCCTGACTCCCTCCCCTATGGCCAGCCCCAATCACCCCCCCCCCGGCCAGCCCCAACTCCCTCCCCTATGGCCAGCCCCGACTCCCCCCTGGCCATCCCCGACACCCCCCCTCCTCCCCCTGGCCAATCCCGATCGCCCCACCCCCCATGGCTAGCCCCGATCACCCCCCCCACGGCCAGCACCGACTGCCCCCCCCTCCCCCCCATGGCCAACACCAATCACCCACCCACAGCCAGCCCCAATCGGCTCCTCCCTCCTTGCCCCACCGATCCCATTTCAGAGTATACAGCGGGTCCCTCCGCCGCCACCACGATCAGCCCCCAGAAAGCCCCGCCCCCCACATAGCCCCCTCCCCTCAGCTACCCCTTTGGCACTGCCCGGAGTCCCATGGCAGTGCCTGGTGGGAAGTGCCATGGTGCCAGGCTGGCATTGCCCAAAGGTCACTCCCTACTGCTCCCAACCTCCCGGGTAGGTGGGGCCTCCACTGCTTCTGTACCCACCAGTGGGCTGAGTAACCTGGTCTCTGTTGGCGGGGAGCAGTTGTAAACTCCGCTGGTGGGAACCTCTCCCAGAGCGGAGGGAAACACTACCAGGCTCGAAGAATATTGTCCCGGGCTCACTAATCAGATGGAAATGTGGATTTCCATATGGTAATCAGCCCCATACTGATTTCCGGTGCAGGGAAGATTATGTCAGTAAAAAGGGCCTGGGATACTCGCGATCGGCCAGACACCAGTCGTGAGTCCTGCTACAGGCTCCCCAGTGATGGACCGCCTCGCTGCAGCGCAATGGGCTGGGAGAATGCCGACCAAATCTTTTGGAATTGTTTAAGATATTGTTTACTGCGTGAAACTGTTCTTATGTTTAAGTGCAATGTTCTTTTATTATTTTCTTTATTTCTTTATAAATATTTACCTCACTATAAAATCATCACAAGTAGTCAGAGACATCCTCTCCTCATCACATACAAATTGCAAAGCCCATTTTGGCAGCTGCTTCAGGTTTCACTTTGTGATTTGGGTACCTCAGCATTTACCACCAGCTGTGCCATGAGAGGTTATTCAAACTGCAATTGCATTCAGGCAAGAAGAACAACTCCAGGATGAGAGGTCATAGCCTTAGGATAAGGGGCAGCAAATTTAAAACAGAGTTGAGGAGAAACTACTTCTCCCAAAGGGTTGTGAATCTGTGGAATTAACTACCCCAAAGTGTGATGGATGCTGGGACAGTGAGTAAATTTAAGGAGGAGTTAGACAGATTTTTAATTGGGAATGGGTTGAAGGGTTATGGGGAGAAGGCAGGAAAATGGGGATGAGGAGCATATCAGCCATGATCGAATGGAGGAGTGGACTCAATGGGCCGAATGGCCTAATTCTGCCCCTATATCTTATGAACTTTTATGAACTTGTAGTTTCATAGCACAATTAGAATAACAAACAAGTGAGATTATTAAAGAAAAAGTTGACATAGCCACACTGAGGGTTGACAGGCTAGGAGAGTGGGCAAAGAAGTGGCAGATGGAATACAATGTGGGAAAGTGTGAGGTTATTCACTTTGGTAGGAAGAATAGAGGCGTAGACTATTTTCTAAATGGGGAAAGGCTTCAGAAATCTGAAGCACAAAGGGACTTGGGAGTCCTGGTTCAAGATTCTGATACGGTCAACTTGCAGGTTCAGTTGGCAGTTAGGAAGGCAAATTCAATGTTAGCATTAATTTCTAGAATACAAGAGCAGGGATGTACTTCTGAGGCTGTATAAGGCTCTGATCAGATCCCATTTGGAATATTGTGAGCAGTTTTGGGCCCCATACCTAAGGAAGAACGTGCTGGCCTTGGAGGGGGACCAGAGGAGGTTCACAAGAATGATGCCTGGAATGAAGGGTTTGTCATATGAGGAGTGGTTGGGGAGTCTGAGCCTATACTCGATGGAGTTTAGAAGGATGAGGGGGGATCTAATTGAAACTTACAGAATACTGAGAGGCCAAATAGAGTGGACGTGTAGAAGATGTTTCCACTAGTGGGAGAGACTAGAACTTGAGGGCGCAACCTCAGAGTGAAAGGACAAAGAACAAAGAAGAACAAAGAACAATACAGCACAGGAACAGGCCCTTCGGCCCTCCAAGCCCGTGCCGCTCCCTGGTCCCAACTAGACCATTCTTTTGTATCCCGCCATTCCCACTCCGTTCATGTGGCTATCTAGATAAGTCTTAAACGTTCCCAGTGTGTCCGCCTCCACCACCTTGCCTGGCAGCGCATTCCAGGCCCCCACCACCCTCTGTGTAAAATATGTCCTTCTGATATCCGTGTTAAACCTCCCCCCCTTCACCTTGAACCTATGACCCCTCGTGAACGTCACCACCGACCTGGGGAAAAGCTTCCCACCGTTCACCCTATCTCTGCCTTTCATAATTTTATACACCTCTATTAAGTCTCCCCTCATCCTCCGTCTTTCCAGTGAGAACAACCCCAGTTTACCCAATCTCTCCTCATAACTAAGCCCCTCCATACCAGGCAACATCCTGGTAAACCTCCTCTGTACTCTCTCCAAAGCCTCCACGTCCTTCTGGTAGTGTGGCGACCAGAACTGGACACAGTATTCCAAATGTGGCCGAACCAACGTTCTATACATCTGCAACATCAGACCCCAACTTTTATACTCCATGCCCCGTCCTATAAAGACAAGCATGCCATATGCCTTCTTCACCACCTTCTCCACCTGTGACGTCACCTTCAAGGATCTGTGGACTTGCACACCCAGGTCCCTCTGCGTATCTACACCCTTTATGGTTCTGCCATTTATCGTATAGCTCCCCCCTACATTATTTCTACCAAAATGCATCACTTCGCTTTTATCAGGATTGAACTCCATCTGCCATTTCTTTGCCCAAATTTCCAGCCTATCGATATCCTTTAAAAATGAGATGTGGAGGAATGTTTTCAGCCAGAGGGTGGTAAATCTGTGGAAGTCATTGCCACAGAGGGCTGTGGAGGCCAGGTCATTGAGTGTCTTTAAGACAGTGATAGATAGGTTCTTGATCATTGAGGGGATCGGGAGTTATGGGGAAAAGGCAGGAGAATGGGGATGGGAAAAATATCAGCCATGATTGAATGGCGGAGCAGACTCGATGGACCGAATGGCCTAATTCTGCTCCTATTTCTTATGGTCTTATAATCTAAAGCGAAATTAGGACAAGAGACCTACAGCTTGGCTAAAGAGGTAGGTTTTAAGGAGTGTCTTAAAGGAGGACAGCAGTAGAGAGGCCAAGAGGTTTAGGGAGGGAACTCTAGAGTTTGGGCTCCAGGCAGCTGAAGGCGTGGCCGCCACTGCAAGTGATACATATACAAATGGCCAGAATTAGACAAGCAGAAAAATGTTGGAGGTTTGTGGGGCTAAAGAAAATTTCAGAGGTAAGGAGGGGCAAGGCCATGGAGGGATTGGGAAGCAAGGATGAAAATTTGACAGTGAGACAGTGCTGTCAATGTACTTCAATGGAATCATGGTGATCAGGACAGCAAAACAAACACAGTTAGGGGTGAATTAAACAGGGAGGGGAAAGACAGAGCAAAATGATGCAAAGACCAAGTAGAGCTTAGACAGAAGAAAGAGATGTGTTGCCTGTATAACACTAAGATTGGAGTTAAGAGGGCAATTGAGAGTGCACCTAGAATCATACAATCTACCGTACAGAAGGAGGCCATTCGGCCCATTGAGTCTGCACCGACCATAATCCCAACCAGGCCTTATCCCCATAACCCTATGCATTTACCCTAGCTAGTCCCCCAGACACTTGGGGTCAATTTATCATGGCCAATCCACCTAACTTGCACATCTTTCGGACTGTGGTAAGAAACCAGAGCACCCAGAGGAAACCCACGCAGACACGGACCCAGGCCGGGAATCGAACCCGGGTCCATGGCGCTGTGAGACTGCAGTGCTAACCACTCTGCCACCGTGCGTAAATTCGTATCCATAACACAGCCAGGAGCAGCACACCCCGACTGCGTGGGTTTCCTCTGGATGCTCCAGTTTCCTCCCACAGTCCAAAGATATGTAGGTGAGATGGATTGGCTATGATACATGAGTGGGGTTACGGGGTTAGAGCAAAGGTGAGGGCCTGGGTAAGATGCTCTGTCAGAGAGTCGGTGCAGACGCAATGGGCTGAATGGCCTCTTCTGCACAGTAGAGATTCTATGATTCTATGACATGCACATACAGCGCCCCCTGTAGTACTGGAGTCATTACACATCCTGACACCCACATACACATCACTATGATTTGTTATTTAATTAATTAGCTGCTTTTGATGGATCATTGAGTTGAGGTTGCAACTGCATGAAGCTGAGAACTTTTCAGATAAATAACACAACCCCAAACCAATGTTAGGTAAAAGCATTATCAGCAACACAAGTGTTCAAACTCTGGTATGATATGAGCTGTATTCTGTAACCAGCTGGGGGACATTACACTGAACCCAGTGGCAACCTTAGTGAGGGAAAAAGCCCCTTTCCCATCAATGCTCCTCCATTACCCGCAGTGTTTGAATTAACTCTGCAGCCACCTCATGCTCAGAAGAACTGAGCTGATTCTAAAGCTTCAGAAGCTGGATCCGGCTTTGCCTAGGAAAAAACTGGTGCCAATTTCTGAGATGTTTCGAGACCCACCCAACGAATGCCAGGAATGCTGCAAGACCGCAGGTTTCAGCTTCACAACAGCATTTCCATTGTTGATTTTTGCTGTCAACTGTTTGCCCGCCCAGGGTCGCGCTCAACTTGTTAAACAAAAAAGACAGGCATTCATTAAACAGGCTTTCACTTTCAAAACCACCTCACTCTGCCTCAAGTGTTATGCAGCACTGAACATGTACCTGAATCCTCAGCCTCAGTAACCCAGCACTCCCGGCACTCTGTGCTGATTCAACAGACAACCTATCTTGTGTAGTTATATATCCTATCTCCCAGTAAAGCTCCCACTACACTGTCCCCATCAAACACTGGCTGGCTGTAGGGATTCACATTCTAATCAGTATTCTGTAGCTTGATTTTGCGTCTCTGTGCACTATTTGAGAGCACATTTCCACTCCATCTGACGAAGGAGCAGCGCTGCGAAAGCTTATGGTATTTGCTACCAAATAAACCTGTTGGACTTTAACCTGGTGTTGTTAAAACTCTTACTGTGCCCATCAAACACTCCCAGGACAGGTACAGCACGGGGTTAGATACAGAGTAAAGCTCCCTCTACACTGTCCCCATCAAACACTCCCAGGACAGGTACAGCACGGGGTTAGATACAGAGTAAAGCTCCCTCTACACTGTCCCCATCAAACACTCCCAGGACAGGTACAGCACGGAGTTAGATACAGAGTAAAGCTCCCTCTACACTGTCCCCATCAAACACTCCCAGGACAGGTACAGCACGGGGTTAGATACAGAGTAAAGCTCCCTCTACACTGTCTCCCATCAAACACTCCCAGGACAGGTACAGCAATAATAATAATAATAAATCAAATCAAATTCTGTCTGATGTCGTGGCTCTGGCATGCGAACGCATCAAAGTTTCTATAGGAGGGTTTGATTTGATTTGATTTGATTTATTATTGTCACATGTATTAACATACAGTGAAAAGTATTGTTTCTTGCGCGCTATACAGACAAAGCATACTGTTCATAGAGAAAGAAAGGAGAGAGTGCAGAATGTAGTGTTACAGTCATAGCTAGAGTGTAGAGAAAGATCAACTTAATGCAAGGTAAATCCATTCAAAAGTCTGACGGCAGCAGGGAAGAAGGTGTTTTTGAGTCGGTTGGTACGTGACCTCAGACTTTTGTATCTTTGTCCCGATGGAAGAAGGTGGAAGAGAGAATGTCCGGGGTGCATGGGGTCCTTAATTATACTGGCTGCTTTTCCGAGGCAGAGGGAAGTGTAGACAGAGTCAATGGATGGGAAGCTGGTTGCAGCTGCCTTGAAGATCCTGGTCCAGCAGAAGGCAGTTTTTGCCTGATTTGTGCTTGAACCTGCTTACCATTGCTATAGCCATGGGAAAATTCCAGCTGTGGCCAGGTGCGAGGGAGGTGGAGCAGTTTGCTCCACCCTCAGAAACTCCTTCTCCTCAAGGAGAGGTCCCAGGGCAGAGCCCTGACCAAGGTTCGTCCAGACTCAAAAGGTTAGCTCTATTCTCTCTCCACAGATACTGTCAAACCTGCTGAGGTTTTTCAGCATTTCCTGGTTTAGTAGCGAGAATGTTTGCAGGTACCCACTTCTCAGTGGCAGAGTAATTTCTCGCTGAAACTCTTCATGATTGAAGCTCCTCAGTTTCGATGTTTGTTCATGGCGAGTAAGTTGTGCTTGTTGTTGTCACTCTGTTGTTGTAGTGTCAGCAGTGTGAGGAAATCAAATTTTGTTCTCAGTTTCCAGAATGTTGTGTTGTCACAGGAGCCGTGACATGAGATGTGTAGCTCGTTCATGTCTCCACCTGGCAACTCATCCTCTCCTTGGCAGTGCCAGCTTGTGAAGGGTGCAGCAAACAATGATATGGGGCACCCTCTGCAGTGAGTATCAGAGAGGCCCTGCCCGATTGGTCCAAACATCTGAAACACATCTTTAAGAGGTCAATGGTTGGCTCTGTGAAGGTCCTTGCGGCTGAATTTGCAGCATTTTATCTCTCCTCAGATACACTCTGTGAATGGATATTTTAGTCACGTCTTTAGGGGGGAGATCTTACCACTGAGGGGCTCTATGCACTGAGAGCCCTCAAAGATCTGTGGCACCTGCAAGTGACTCAAAGTGTAAGAGCCATGGGAGCTACCAGGACCGAGCAGGAGCATGCATGGTCTGCTTTGTGTGATCACAGTGAAATCCTTTTCTAACAATGAATCACATTGGCTGCTGCCAAAGAGCTCTTAAAGCCACATGTGTGCAGTCAGCGGTGCCCAGCAATTACAGGAAACCTGAGAACGCAGCAAATCCCACAGCTCTGGCAGCCTTTCATTCCATATGGAATTGCACTTCACTGAAAAGGGCACCTGGTATCTCCCTTACGTGTTTATGTGAGGCGGGTTGTGAGATTCCGCAGAGGTCCTCTGTCGAAGCCTGGCCAACAAGTTGAGTATGGCGGTAACCTTGAGAGTAACTGGCATTGAATGGCCTCCAAGTCCATGTGGTGTGAGATCCTCATGGAGAATGAGACGAATATGAGCCTCCGCGTCAGTAAACAATCAAAGATACTTGCAGCACTGACTCACTCACCTCCTGCTATGAGCTGCATCTTCTGTAAACCTTTGGTTGGACCAAACATTACCGTGAATTTGGTGCCTTCTTGTCAGCATCTGGGTCTTTGTGGGGGCCGCTGGCTTTAGCTCTCCAGCTCTGCAGTGTGCCTTGAGCGGTTCCAAATGGCAATGACCCCTTCCTCTCCTCATTCTCATCAACACTATGAACAAGACAAGTGATGCGCTATCAATAAGGCGAAAGACTACCGGTGTGCCAATACAAGTGTAGGCTTTTATTCACAACAGAATCAGGAGCAGATCCCAACAAGTAACCGACCTGGACTGAACAAGGGGGAGGAGACAGCCACCTTTATACTAGGTGCCGAGGGGAGGAACCATACTGGAAGGGGATGTGTCCAGGTATGACAAGCACACACAACGGTGGTCCATATAGGACAAAGGCACAACTGAGGTCCACCACATTCACCCCTTCCTTTAAAAAAACAACACGGGGTGAAGCGGAAACAATATTACAAGTCCAGACGAACCGGTGGCTTGATCTGCCGTCGCGATCGTCGTAGTACAGGTCGCAGAGTCGTCCGAGCAGGGAGCGATGTCGGCCCAGGCTCCGTACAGTGAGCGTCGAGAGAAGGCGCTAGGTGGTGTGAAGTGGACCGATCCGTCGTCCCGTCCAGTCGTCGGGTACTGCGTGGCGACGGCTCCGGCGACTCAAGCGAGCTGTACACAGGGGCGAGAGGACTGAGCAGTGGCCCTGGTGGCGTATGGGGAACAGTGGGAACCGGAGCTAGGGGGTGGGGGGCCGCGACAGGCTCAGGGCGCACTACATTGGGGACAGGGACTGAGGGAGGAAGAGATGTAGCAGTCTCCGAGTGGACAACACCAGGGACCGTGGGGCAGAAGGACGTGGTGACCTCAGGGGCACCCGCGGGTGCCAAGTCACGGACAGAAACCGTGTCCTCCCGCCCATCAGGGTACGCTACGTAAGCGTATTGAGGATTAGCGTGGAGCAATTGGACCTCCTCAACCAAGGGATCTGCCTTATGGGTCCGGACATGCTTCCGAAGCAGAACAGGCCCCGGGGACATCAGCCAATCCGGGAGCGAAGTACCCGAGGAGGACTTCCTGGGGAACGAAAACATCCGCTCGTGAGGGGTTGTATTGGTCACTGTGCACAAGAGTGACCTAATGGAATGTAATGCGTCCGGAAGGACGTCTTGCCAACGGCTGACTGGAAGGCCCCTAGACCATAACGCTAATAGAACGGCCTTCCAGACGGTTGCGTTCTCCCGCTCTACTTGACCATTTCCCCTGGGGTTATAGCTAGTGGTGTGGCTGGAGGCAACGCCTTTGGCGAGCAGGTACGGCCTCAGCTCGTCACTCATGAAAGAGGACCCACGATCGCTATGAACATAGGCTGGGAAGCCGAACAGGGTGAAGAGCTTGTTCAGGGTCCGAATCACTGTAGCCGTGGTCATGTCCGAGCAGGGGAAGGCAAAAGGGAAACGTGAGTATTCATCAATGATGTTCAGGAAATAAACATTACGGTTAGAGGAGGGGAGGGGGCCTTTAAAATCAATGCTAAGGCGCTCAAACGCGCGAGTGGCCTTTACAAGGTGCGCCCTACCTGGCCGGTAGAACTGCGGTTTGCACTCAGCGCAGATCCTGCATTGCCTGGTAATCGTCTGGACTTCCTCGAGGGAGAAGGGCAGGTTACGGGACTTGACAAAATGGAAAAATCTGGTGACACCCGGATGACAGACGTCGTTATGGAGGGACTGTAGCTGGTCTAGTTGGGCGCTGGCACATGATCCACGGGACAGGGCATCTGGGGGCTCATTGAGCTTCCCGGGCCGGTACATGATGTCATATCTGTAGGTGGAGAGCTCAATCCTCCACCGCAAGATCTTGTCATTCTTAATCCTGCCCTTTTGCCTGGTGTTAAACAGGAAGGCAACGGACCGCTGGTCCGTAATTAAGGTGAATCGTTGGCCCGCGAGATAATGGCGCCAGTGCCAGACGGCTTCCACGATGGCCTGGGCCTCCTTCTCGACCGAGGAGTGTCGAATCTCAGGGCCTTGTAAGGTCCGGGAAAAGAAGGCCACCGGACGGCCCCTCTGGTTAAGGGTGGTGGCTAGGGCAAAGTCAGACGCATCACTTTCTACTTGGAATGGGATGGATTCGTCCACAGCATGCATCGCGGCCTTCGCGATGTCCGCTTTGATGTCGTCGAAGGCCCGACGGGCCTCCTCCGCCAGGGGAAAAGAAGTCGATTTTAGGAGCGGACGGGCTTTATCCGTGTAACGGGGAACCCACTGGGCATAATAGGAGAAGAAGCCCAGGCATCTCCTCAGTGCTTTGAGGGTAGTAGGAAGGGGAAGCTGCATAAGGGGATGCATACGGGCTGGGTCGGGGCCAAGGACACCATTTTCTATCATGTACCCAAGGATGGCGAGGCGGCGTGTCCGGAAAACACACTTCGCCTCATTATATGTGAGGTTCAGGAGAGTGGCCGTATGAAGGAATTTTTGTAGGTTGGCATCATGATCCTGCAGGTCATGGCCGCAGATGGTGACGTTATCCAGATACGGGAAAGTGGCCCGTAGTCCGTGCTGGTCTACCATTTGATCCATAGCCCGCTGGAAGACTGAGACCCCATTGGTGACACCAAAGGGGACTCGGAGGAACTGGTAGAGGCGGCCATCCGCCTCAAAGGCAGTATATGGACGATCCTCCGAGCGGATAGGGAGCTGGTGGTAAGCCGATTTCAAATCGATCGTCGAGAAAACCCTATAGTGCGCGATGCGGTTGACTATGTCCGCGATACGGGGAAGAGGATACGCATCTAGTTGGGTATACCTGTTTATGGTCTGGCTGTAGTCAATCACCATGCGGTGTTTCTCCCTCAATTTAACTACGACCACTTGCGCCCTCCAGGGGCTGGTGCTGGCCTGGATAATCCCTTCCCGGAGCAAACGTTGTACTTCGGACCGAATGAAGGCCCGGTCATCCGCACTATAGCGCCTACTCTTGGTGGCTATAGGCCTACAATCCGGGGTGAGGTTATCAAATAAGGGGGGGGGGGGGGGGTGATCTTGAGGGTCGAGAGACTGCAGGTGGTGCGCGAGGGGCGCTGCAGTGACGGCGCCTTGCAGACGGAGAGCGGGGGATAAGGGCCATCAAACTGCAAGGTGACGCTCCTATGATGGCTGAGGAAATCTAACCCCAGCAGTACAGCTGCGCAGAGTCACGGCAGCACGAGGAGCTGAAAACGCTCGTAGACTGTGCCCTGTACCGTCAGCGTCACCAAACAGCACCCGAGGATCTCCACTGAGTGGGAATTCGAGGCCATGGAGATGGTCTGGCTCCAGGGTCGCACGGGAAGGGCATATTGATGCACTGTGCGAGGGTGTATAAAACTTTCTGTGCTCCCGCAGTCGAACAGGCAGTTTTCTGCATGACCATTTACCTTGATCTCCATTATTGACTTGGAGAGTTGATGAGGCTGCGACTGGTCCAGGCAAATCGATGCCACCGTCGAATCAAAGAAGAATCCGTCTTAGTCGCCGTCTGATGATGACACGGATGAAGCTTCCTGCTCAGCGCGTCTTGATGCCAGTCTCAAAGATGGCGATTCCCGCACTTCCGGTGACCGCATCAAAGATGGCAATTCCCGCGCTTCTGGTGACCGCATCAAAGATGGCGATTCCCGCGCTTCCGGTGACCGGATCAAAGATGGCGATTCTCGCACTTCCGGTGACTGCATTAAAGATGGCTGCGCCCGCGGAACACACATGGCGCCACGAGGCTTCAGAAGCGGCTTTGCCCGGCAGACTTTAGCGAAGTGGCCTAGCTTACCGCATCCGGAGCAAATCACGTCCTTCGCCGGGCAGCGACGCCGAGGGTGCTTGGGTAGGCCGCAAAAGTAACATTTGGGCCCCGCCGGAACAGCCGTCGCGGTGGAGCCATCAGTAGAACGGGATGCAAGGTAAGACCCGACATTGTGAGAGGCCGCTTCTAACGTTTCAGCCATCGTGGCTGTTCTTCGGAGATCTAGGTCATCTTGTTCCAGCAGGCGCTGCCGGATGTATGTAGACTCAATGCCCGCAACGTAGGCGTCGCGGATCAGGCCCTCCGTGTTCTGAGCTGCTGTAACAGCCTTACAGTCACAAGCTCGAGCTAGGACCTGCAGGGCGTGCAGAAATTGGGCGCACGATTCTCCTGGCTGCTGCTTGCGGGTAGTTAGGAGATGTCTGGCATAAACCATGTTAGGGCTCTTTCGGAACTGCCCTTTTAGGAGTTCGATAGTGTCCGCGTATGTAGTGGTGTCCCGGAAGATTCCATAGACAGCTTCGCTTACCTGGGCGCGGAGCACGTGGAGTTTAGCGTCGTCGGTGTTGATGGCCGTAGCGGTGTCGACGAATGCTTCGAAGCAATCCAACCAATGATCAAATTTATCAGAGGCTCCAACCTCTTGAGGGTCTAATGCTAACTTGTCGGGTTTTAGAAACTGCTCCATGCTGGTCAACTGTTGTGAATAAAATTGATGCGCTATCAATAAGGCGAAAGACTACCGGTGTGCCAATACAAGTGTAGACTTTTATTCACAACAGAATCAGGAGCAGATCCCAACAAGTAACCGACCTGGACTGAACAAGAGGGAGGAGACAGCCACCTTTATACTAGGTGCCGAGGGGAGGAACCAAACTGGAAGGGGATGTGTCCAGGTATGACAAACACACAACGGTGGTCCATATAGGACAAAGGCACAACTGAGGTCCACCACAACAAGTTTGCAGTCTGCTTTCTCCATTCCTCCTTGTATCTGTGGCCGAATAGATTTGAGACATCTTTGCACCTTCCCCTTGAATGTTCTCCCTCCATCACCAAGCCAGGAAGTCAGTGTGATGCCCCTGCCTGCCCTCGGTCTAGACCTGGCAATCCCAGGCCATCCCTTGTGGCTGAAGTACATTCTGTCGGTTCACTGGTGTTTGAGCGATCCTCTCCAACATGACTGCATTCATAAAGAGGGTCTTTGGCAGAGTGAGTGCGCCCATGTGCTGTAACCCTCAGCCAACCTGTTGTCAACTTGTCTCCATTGACCCAGACAGTAGTCTAACCTTGTACTAATGTCATGACTGTAAGTGCTGTGCTCTGTAAGCCATGCACATTGAAATGAGAATATTGGGGCTTTTAGTGCGTTTGTAGATTCTGTTTGGCGGCCGTTGCCCTTGATTGTTTGATCCTCCTTCTATTTTTACACACCACAGCTCGGGGTAGTTGACCAATCAGGCCAACTCAAACGTGGCCCCAAACGTTAATAGATCATCACATGAATGTCCATCAGGAGAGAAGGAGAAACACTCCTGTAAGACGTATTGGAGCCTCAAAAACAGTACTCAGCTGAGTCTTATTCTCCCTGTCTTGAACAGATCATTATCAGGGTATTCTTTCAATGGGCCTAAAATAGTTATCTTCAACTTCTCCCATTGCCTTGAGGTTCCTCCCCGATCATTTTTTCTTATGTTTTTTCCAACTGCGTCACTATTGTGTAAAGTGATGATGGTGCTGTTGGCACTCGAGTGTGCAACTAATGTTTTCCAACGTTGCCCCCCGCCCCCCCCCCGCCCCGCCGATTCCCTTCAATATTGATCTCCCCATGCCCCTCCCCTTCTCAAGGCCACCTCCACCCTCACTTTCAGGGACCCACCACCCCATGAAACCATACAAAACCTGCCAACCTACTGAACCTTTGCCCACCTACTGAATCCAGAAGCTTCCCATCAATGTCACAGTCCCCTCTGTTTCCCATAACCCCCAGGACCGAATACTTTAGTTAACTAACCACTCCTTACAAACCATTCCATGCACCACCCTCACTGCCCAGAGAACCATTACCCTGCCCAAGACTGGGACCAAGATTGGCGCACCAGGCCCTCATGGCCCTCTCAGTCCCAGGACAATCTGCTCTATCTGCCCCTGACAATGTAGCCTCAGTACCAGGAGACTCTCTGTCTCCTCCTTGCATAGTCTTATAACTTTTGCCCCAGGATAATCTTTCATGACTCCACTCTGTTCCTTGACCACCCCTCCGGCCACATCAGTGTCGCCTGAGTCACTGTTTTTGCAGTACCTGCACCATCCCACAGCCCAATTCAGGGCTACAATTTCATTGTTAAGAAAGATATTCATCTCTGGGAAAACATGAGGGCAGAAGTGAGTGTGGAATGGCTGCCCCCGCACTGCTACCTCTGGTGTCCCCCAACAAGTGACCCTTTAACCCCCTCCTTTTTCTCATCTATGTGCTGCCTTGGCAGTGTTATCTGGAGGTACTGTCCTGGTTTGCAAATTACACCCAGCTCCACCTCACCACAACCTCTCTCAATACATCCGTTGTTGGTCAGTTATCTGACAGTTTGTTCACCATCTGACACTGGATGAGCAGAAATTTGTTCCAATTAAATATTGGGAAGACTGATTCATTGTTTTCAGTTTCCGCTCAAGGCTCCGTTTCCTAGCTACTGATTCCAGCTCTCTCCCTGGCAACAGGACTGAGATTAAGCCAGTCTCTTCACAAACCTGGTGTCACATTGGATCTGCAGATCAGCTTCCGACTTCATATTAAGATGGTCTATTTCCACTTCCCTAACAGCTCTCAGTTTTGCCTCTATCTCAGCTTGTCTGCCGCTGAGACCCTCAGCCGTGCTTTTGTTACCTCCAGGATTGACGCATTCCTCTTTCACACTTACCTCGAGAAAGTTGAGCTCCTCCAAAACTCTGCAGTCCACACCTGAACTGGGACCATGTCCTTGTAAAGGGGCTGAATGGCCTCCTCCTGTTCCTGTGTCAAAGAAACCTCAATATGCCGATTGTTGTGTGTTGATTTAGTATTAAAAACTCCTGAATCATGATGTTGACTTTGCGAAGATTGTGACTTTTTGCACCTTTTCCAACACTTGGCAGAGGAAAACAGGACTTCATTCTGAAAGAACTCCCATTTCAAAGGCACCTTTCACAATCTCAGGATGTCCCAATGTACTCCACAACCTCCAGTAAGAGTGTAGTCACTGTTTTAATGTGTGGGAGTTCAGCAGTCACTTTGCACACAGCAAGATCCCACAGACAGCAATTACATATATCATCAGTTAAATTTCACACCACAAAAGGATACCATTCGGCCCATCATGCCTGTACCAGCAGAAAAAGGGCTATTCAGCCTAATCCACCTCCAGCTCTTGGTCTGTAGCCCTCTATGTTGCAGAATCTCAGCTGAGGGGAGGGTTTCTGTCTCTCCCACTCTTTCAGACAGTGAGTTCCAGACCCTCACCACCTTCCGAATGAAAAATATCCTCTAATCATTCTACCAAATGCTTTCAATCTCTGCTCCCAGTTATTAACCTCTCTCCTAATGGAAATAGGTCCTTCCTATCCAGTCTATCTAGAGCCCTCGTAATTTCAGTCACTTCAATTAAATCTCCCAACAAGCATATGGCAATATGGGTAGAGCTCAGGAATAGGAAGGGTGTAATCACAATGTTGGGGATTTACGATAGGCCACCCAACTGCCAGCGGGAGATAGAGGAACGGATATGTAGGCAGATTTTGGCAAGATGTCAAAGTAACAGGGTTGTTGTAGTGGGAGATTTTAACTTCCCCTATATTGACTGGGACTCACTTAGTGCTAGAGGTGTGGATAGGGCAGAGTTTGTAAGGAGCATCCAGGAGGCCTTCTTGAAACAGTATGTAGATAGTCCAACTAGGGAAGAGGCCATACTGGACCTGGTATTGGGGAATGAGCCCGGCCAGGTGGTCGATGTTTCAGTAGGGGAGCAGTTTGGAAAAGTGACCACAATTCAGTAAGCTTTAAGGTACTGATGGATAAAGAAAAGTGTAGTCCTCAAGTTAAGGTGCTAAATTGGGGAAAGGCTAATTACAACAATATTAGGCAGGAACTGAAGAATGTTGATTGGGGGCAGATGTTTGAGGGCAAATCAACATCTGGCATGTGGGAGGCTTTCAAGTGTAAGTTGATAGGGATTCAGGACCGGCACATTCCTGTAAGGATGAAGGATAGGTATGGCAAGTTTTGGAAACCTTGGATAACGAGAGATATTGTGAGCCTAGGAAGCATTTGTCAAAGCTAGGAGGCTGGGAACACACGAAGCAAGTGTGGAATACAAGGAAAGTAGAAAGAAACTTATGCAAGGAGTAAGGAGGGCTAAAAGGGGTCACAAAAAAGCATTGGCCAGCAAGATTAAAGAAAATCGCAAGGCTTTTTATACATATATAAAGAGCAAGAGGGTAGCCAGGGAGAGGGTTGGCCCACTCAAGGACAAGGGAGGGAATCTCTGCGTGGAGCCAGAGGAAATGGGCGAGGTATTAAATGAGTACTTTGCGTCAGTATTCATCAAAGAGAAGGACTTGGTGGATGATGAATCTGGGAAAGGATGTGTAGATAATTTGAGACATGTTGAGATCAAAAAGGAGCAGGTATTGGGTTCTTGAGAAACATTAAGGTAGACAAGTCCCCAGTGCCTGATGGGATATACCCAGAATACTGAGAGAGGCAAGGGAGGAAATTGCTGGGGCCTTAAGAGAAATCTTTGTATCCTCACTGGCTACAGGGGAGGTACACATAGTAAGAAGTCTTACAACACCAAGTCTCACTGTGTTTACCCCAGTCCAACGACAAATGTGAGGTAATGCATTTTGGAAGATGATATACAGTAAATGGCAGAACCCTTATGAGTATTGATAGGCAAAGGGATCTGGGTGTACAGCTACACAGGTCGTTGAAAGTGGCAATGCAGGTGGAAAATGTAGTCAAGAAGGCATACGACATGCTTGCCTTCATCGGCCAGGGCAGTGAGTCTAAAAATTGGCAAGTCATGTTGCAGCTTTATAGAACCTTAGTCAGGCCGCACTTGGAATATAATGTTCAATTCTGGTCGCCACACTACCAGAAGGATGTGGAGGCTTTCGAGAGAGTACAGAAAAGATTTACCAGGATGTTGCCTGGTATGGAGGGCATTAGCTATGAGGAGAGGTTGGAGAAACTTGGTTTGTTCTCACTGGAACGACGGAGGTTGAGGGGAGACCTGATAGAAATCTACAAGATTGAGGCATGGACAGAGTGGATAGTCAGAAACTTTTTCCCAGGGTGGAAGAGTCAATTACTAGGGGGCACAGGTTTAAGGTGCGAGGGGCAAGGTTTAAAGGAGATGTACGAGGCAGATTTTTTACACAGAGAGTGGTGGGTGCCTGGAACTTGTTGCCGGGGGAGGTAGTGGAAGCGGATACGGTAGTGACTTTTAAGGGGCATCTTGACAAATACATGAATAGGATGGGAATAGAGGGATATGGCCCCCGGAAGGGTAGGGGGTTTTAGTTCAGTCGGGCAGCATGGCCGGTGCAGGCTTGGAGGGCCGAAGGGCCTGTTCCTGTGCTGTAATTTTCTTTGTTCTTTGTTCTTTGTTCATGCAGGTGCAGCAGGCGGTAAAGAAGACAATGGTATGTTGGTCTTCATAGCGAGAGGATTCGAGTACAGGAGCAGGGGTGTCTTGCTGCAGTTAAGAACATAAGAATCAGGAGCATGGCTGATCTTGCCATGGACTCAGCTCCACTTACCCGCCCACTCACCATAACCTTTAATTCCTTTACTGTTCAAACACTTATCTATCCTTGCCTTAAAAAAAAGGGCCTTCATGAGGCCACACGTGAAATACTGCGTGCAATTTTGTCTCCTTATCTGAAGAAGGATGTTCTTGCTCTAGAGGGAGTGCAGAGAAAATTTACCAGACGGATTCCTGGGATGGCGGGACTGACGGCTTAGGAGAATAATCGGTTAGGATTATATTCAGTGGAGTTCAGACAAACGAGGGGAGATCTCATAGAAACTTATAAAATTCCAACAAGACTAGACAGGGTAGATGCAGGAAGGAGGTTCCTAATGTTGGGGGTGTCCAGAACCAGAGGTCACAGTCTGAGGATACAGGGTAAACCTGTTAGGACTGAGATGAGGAGATATTTCTTCACCCAGAGAGTGGTCAGCTTGTGGAACTCGCTACCACAGAAAGCAGTTGAGGCCAAAACATTATGGGTGGAGTTTTACAGCCTTGCTCAAGCAAGACCGGAAATTCCCACCCGAGGTCAACGGATATTTCCGTTGTCCACCCCCACTCGCTCCGATTCCGTGGCGGCAGAGTGGTAGAATACCAGCGTGTATGTATGCGTGTATAGCTCTTGGGATGAAGAGGATCAAAGGATATGGGGGGAAAGTGGAATCAGGCTATTGAGTTGGATGATCAGCCATGATCATAATGAATGGCAGAGCAGGCTCAAAGGGCCGAATGGCCTCCTCATGCTTCTATTTTCTATGTTTCTATATTACAGCCTTCTGTGTTCTTAAATAAACAACCCCAGCTTACTTAATTCTTCCTCATGGTAAACTTTCTCCATTCCTGCAAGCATCCTCTGTAACTTTCCTCTGTCTGGGAATCATGTCCTTCCTGTAAAATGTGGTGACCAGAACTGTGCCATTTATTTTCTTCATTCGTAGGACATGGGCATCGCTGGCTGGACAGCATTTATAGCCCATCCCTTGTCACCCTTGAATTGAGTGACTGGCTAGGCCATTTCAGAGGCAGCTGAGAGTCAAAAGGACATAAGACCTAGGAGCAGGAGTAGGCCATCTGGCCCCTCGAGCCTGCTCCGCCATTCAATAAGATCATGGCTGATCTTTTCGTGGATTCAGCTCCACTTACCTGCCCGCTCACCATAACCCTTGATTCCTTTACTGTTCAAAAATTTATCTATCCTTGCCTTAAAAACATTCAATGAGGTAGACTCAACTGCTTCACTGGGCAGGGAATTCCACAGATTCACAACCCTTTGGGTGAAGAAGTTCCTCCTCAACTCAGTCCTAAATCTGCGCTCCCTTATTTTGAGGCCATGCCCCCTGGTTCTAGTTTCACCCGCCAGTGGAAACAATCTCCCTGCTTCTATCTTATGTATTCCATTCATAATTTTATATGTTTCTTCAAGATCCCCCCTCATTCTTCGGAATTCCAATGAGTATAGCCCCAGTCTACTCAGTCGCTCCTCATAAGCCAACCCTCTCAACCCTGGAATCAACCTAATGAATCTCCTCTGCACCCCCTCCAGTGCCAGTTCTCAAATAAGGAGAATTCTATGATTCTATGAGTCAACCACATTGCCGTGGCTCTGGAGTCACATGTAGGCCAGACCAGGTAAGGACGGCAGATTTCCTTCCCTAAAGGACATTAGTGAAACAGATGGGTTTTTACGACAATCGACAATGGTTTCATGGTCATCAGTAGATTCTTAATTCCAGATATTTTTATTGAATTCAAATTCCACCATCTGCCGTGGCGGGATTCGAATCCGAGTCCCCAGACAGGTGGCACAGTGGTTAGCTGCCTCACAGCACCAGGGACCCGGGTTCAATTCTGACCTCAGGTCACTGTCTGTGTGGAGTTTGCACATTCTCCCCGAGTCTGTGTGGGTTTCCTCTGGGTGCTCCGGTTTCCTCCCACAGTCCAAAAGATGTGCTGGTTAGGTGGATTGGCCACGCTAAATTAATAGTGTCATAGGGATTAGCAGGGTAAATGTATGGGGTTACGGGGATAAGGCTTGTGTGGGATTGTGGTCGGTGCAGACTTGATGGGCCAAATGGCCTCCTCCTGCACTGAAGGGATTCTATGATAACATTAGCTGAGGTTCTGTACTTGCTTCAAGGTCTATTACATCTCTAATATTTTCCAGTTCAGATTAAAAGCTCGAGGACTGAAACGTTAACTCTGTGGGTAATACTCAGCAGGTCTGGCAGCCTGTGTGAAAGAGAAACAATTTTTAATTGAGATTTCCAGTATCCACAATATTTTGTAATTGTTTCAGTCCTTGGTATTGGCTCCAAAGACGCTGGTGAGGGCTTCCGACCTATTGGTCTTGGTTCAATGTCTGACCTGAGGTCAATATCTCCGATTCCTGTGGCAGGGCAGCAGGAGATTAGATGACAGAAGCCGAACCGTTCCGTTATTTTATGGTGCAAGGATTAAGGGACACAGGTTAACGTTTTGGGCAAGAGATGTTTGGGGGACATGAGGAAGAGCTGTTATCAGCAGCGAGTGTCTCTCTGTACGGAACTTGAGTGAGCATCTAGGTTTTGTGGTCAGATCTGTAAACTTGGGCTTGATCCCACAACCTTCTTACTCAGTGGCCAATGTGCTTCCCAAAGTGATGTAGACACTTAATCCCACCCCACCAGCACCACCCCACCCCGCCCCCCCCCCCCCCCCCCCCGCCCCCCACTCCCCCACCCACTATAAATCAAAGCTTAAGTTTCATCCGGATGAACCAAATCTAAACAAAATCCCGATGGATTACATTAACAAAAAAGCAGTGAAATCATACCCTGTCTGTATGCCAGTTTAGCTTTTTGCAACCACGTCACTGGAACATTTCGTACTTGTTCAAATGCACAAAATAAGGTCAAAGGAAACAAATCAAGATTATGGACATGTTGCTATGAAATTATTTCAAAATACAATCCATGAATATTTGCTACAAATTCAACCACCCTTCGACCTGAACCCAACCCTTTGAAAGTCCCCTTTCTGCCCACTAACTTCTCCTGGAGGGGCCTGAAGCCAGTCTTGATCTCAATGCTCGGGGAGATAGTGCAGGAAGATGTTGGGTTGGAATAATTAAATTGATTCAGCGAGATAGTCAATATATTTTCCCAAAGGTAGGGGAGCCTAAAACTAGAGGGCATAGGTTTAAGGTGAGAGGGGAGAGATACAAAAGGATCCAGAGGGGTAATTTTTTTCACACAGAGGGAGGCGAGTGTCTGGAACTTGTAGCTGCCAGAGGTAATAGTAGAGGCGGGTACAATTTTGTCTTTTAAGAAGCATTGAAGTGAGGGACATCAGCATGTAAGAGGAGAACCAGAGATTGGCAGGAGCTCAACAAGGAGGGTTTTTTTTGGTGTGGGGGTCGGGGGGGGGGGGGGGGGGGGGGTTGCCAGACCGTTTCAGTGTGAAAGACCGAAAAAGACAGGGAAAAAAATCACCAGCCCATTTACACAGAGCAAGATCCCACAAACAGCCTCCTGATAATCACCAGATAATGCTGTGGATAAAATTTGTTCGTAAGATAATTAATAGGTTAACGGCTCCCACACATATTTCTGTGCAAGTCAGCACAGGAATTTCAGGCCGGGGCAGAACTCACTAACTCACTGCTTAGATATGCAATAAAACTACCAGAGGAAGCTCGGCCTAGTCCATTCCCATCTAAATCGCCTTTATTTTAATGGGATAAATCTTAATGACTGCCAAACCACCGCTCTGGAACTGAAATTCAACTTCTAAAAGTGAGGAGCTTCATTTCCATAGAATCCCTGCAGTGCAGAAGGAGGCCATTCGGCCCATTGAGTCTGCACCGACCACAATCCCACCCAGGCCCTACTCCCGTAACCCTAGCTAGTCCCCCTGATACTAAGGGGCAATTTAGCCAGGCCAATCCACCCAGCCCACACATCTTTGGACTGTGGGAGGAAACCGGAGCACCCGGAGGAAACCCACGCAGACACGAGGAGGATGTGCAAACTCCACACAGACAGTGACCCAAGCCGGAATTGAACCTGGGTCCCTGGCGCTGTGAGGCAGTAGGCACCACCGTGCCACCCTTTCTTCAGCTTTTACTTTCTGCTGAATTTTTATAAACGTGTTGGCCCAGAACTTTGGATCGCTGGATGGGTTGTACCTCGGACAGACTCCCCCGGACAGACTCTCCCGGACAGAATCCCCCTGGACAGACTCTCCCGGACAGACTCTCCCCAGACAGACTCCCCCCAGACAGACCACCCTGGACAGACTCCCGCCGGATAGACGCTCCCCAAACAGACCACCCCGGACAGACTCCCCCCAGACAGACCACCCCGGGACAGACTCCCCCGGACAGACTCTCCCTGGACAGACCACCCCGGACAGACTCCCCCCAGACAGACCACCCCGGACAGACTCCCCCCAGACAGACTCCCCCTGGACAGACTCCCCCGGACAGACTCCTCCCGGACAGACTCCCCCCGGACAGACTCTCCCAAGATGGCTACCCCTTGGAAGTCCCAG